>NC_056728.1:984380471-984404843 GCF_019279795.1 Protopterus annectens
TAGGGTCCAGATCTCAGCCTAGCTGGCAAGCTAACCTCCAGTACCCTCTCTGTCCAACCAGTGCTTCATGTCCGTGCCCAAATAGCTCACACACACACACACACACACACACACACACACACACACACACACACACACACACACACACACATACACTTTGAGTTAAGTATTTATACAACTTCACAGACAATCCTGGGAAAGGCTGACACAGATTATCCAGCTGTGCCCCTTTACCCAGACTATACTTTAGTAATTACTGCCACCACCAGCTAATAATTATCTGCTACTCAAAGGCCCTTAAAAGGATGTCTAGTTATTACTGTGCAATCCAATTGATAAGTGTGACTAATCAGTCTTAAGGCTTATTAGGATGGCTTAGCCCAGGATCACTTATAAGCTTGAAATGTACTCTAGAGCTTACTTATCTCCATCCAAACCAGCCACAGGTAAAAGGTTTTTAAAATATTTAATAATAAATACTAAAAACACAAGACAATACTGCTACACCACAGTGCTATTCAAGAGTTCAGAGATTACACAGAAACTTAAAATAATTCCATAGTACAGTTCTGACATAACAGAATAGCACTTAACTTTATAGTCCTAGCTATTTCTACAAGAAAACATACTTCTAAGATAACTTACTTAAGACAACAGGCAGTGCTGATGTTGGATATCAACAATTACATGCTCAATAATCTCTGTTTCTCAATATTTAAATTGAAACTGCAGTTCTGATAAAACATTGCATCATTTGTTTACACTTTCCTGGTTCCCAGGCCCACCAAAACTGCATATACATTCTTTTAAACTTAGAGCAATAAAGGACATTCCATATGTAAATTCTGGTCATTAACTTTAGCCTTAAAACAAAAGGCAGGATGATTACTCCAGACTCATCAACTCCAAATTCTAATTCAAAGGACATACAAAGCATTATTTTAATTTCACAGAACATTTGAAATGCTTGATTTAGTTTTTATTACAGCAGATGGCAATGTTGCTACAATCTTGAAGTTCACATTTTTACAGTGTTTTCTTTCATTTAAAAAACAAGCCTGTATTTTATATTTATATCTACAAATGCTAAAATTATGTATCAAATCATATTTGACTAGGCTGGCAGCCTTTACCCTTCTCTACCAGTCTTCATACTCACCACTATCTCACTGCCCTCATGTATATTCTGTACCACTCTTACATACTATTCTGCCACTCCCAACTTCCCCATTCAGTACTACAACTCCTCTCTAGGCACCCCGTTATATGCTTTGTCTAAGTCCACAAAGACACAATGCAACTCCTTCTGACCTTCTCTATACTTCTCCTTCAATACCCTCAGAGCAAATATTGTATCTGTAGTGCTCTTTTCTTGCATGAAACCATACTGCTGCTCACTAATCATCCCTCCCTTCTTAGCCTAGCTTCTACTACTCTTTCCATAACTTCATGCTGTGGCTGATCAGTTTTATCCCTACGTAGTTACTAAAGCTCTGCACATCACCCTTATTATTAAAAAGTGGTACCAATGCACTTCTTCTCCACTCCTCAGGCATCCTCTCACTTTCTAAGATTTTGTTAAACAACCTGGCTATAGACCTCACTGCCATTTCTCCTAAACACCTCCATGCTTCCACAGGTAGGTCATCTGGACCAACAGCCTTTCCATTCTTCATCCTCTTCATAGCTGTCCTTACTTCCTCCTTGTTAATCTGCTGCACTTCCTGATTCACTGTCCCCACATCATCCAACCTTCTTTCTCTATCATTCTTTTCCTTCACCAGCCCCTCAAAGTACTCTTTCCATCTGCTCAACACACAGTCATCACTTGTACGTGTCTCTCGTTGTCCTTTGTCACCATTACCTGCTGCACTCATTCCCAACTTGCCCTGTCTGTCTAGCCAATCAGCACAGATCCTTTTTCTCCATTCTTAGTGTCCCACCTTTCATACAACTCAACATGAGCCTTATCCTTGGCCTTTGCCACCACCCTCTTCATCATATGCCTCATCTCCTTGTACTCCTGTCTATTTTCTTCATCTCTCTAACAATCCCACTTCTATGCCAACCTCTTCCTTTGTATACTCTCCTTTACTTCCTCATACCACCACCAGATCTCCTTGTCCTCCTTCCTCTGTCCAGATGTCACACCAAGCACCTTTCTAGCTGTCTCCATTACCTCCTCGGCTGTTGCTGCCCAGCTATCTGGTAACTCTTCACTGCCACCCAGTGCCTACGTTAACTCTTCCCTGAACTCCACCTTACAGTTATCCTTTTTCAACTTCCGCGATTTGAGCCTTCACACTGCCCTTACACTCATCGTCTTCTTCTTGATCATCAATGTCATCCTACAGACCCGCATCCTATGCTGCCTAACTACATTTTCCCATGATACCACTTTGCAGTCTCCAATCTCCTTCAGACTGACGCTCATGCACACAATATAATCCACCTGTCTGCATCTTCCTCTACTCTTGTACATCACTCTCTACTCCTCTCTCTTCTTAAAATAAGAATTCACCACATCCATGTCCATTGTTTTCACAAAATCCACTACCGTATTACCTTCTGCATTCCTCTCATTAACACCATACCTACCCATCACCTCCTTATCCCCCTATTCCCTTTACCAACATACCCATTGACCTTTTTTAATCATTGGTTATTTATATTGATAGATATAAATAAATAGGTATTTGCCTGCACATATGTAAATATTGTTTTTATGTTGTGCTAAATAAAGGACCCTTACTATTTTTTTCTTTCCTTCAATATTTTTTTATTATTTCAAATAAGATGTCTTAAACATTACATGAAATAAAGATAAATAACATATTTATAATTCTAAAACATTACTAACTTCAAACCATTATATAACTATTTACATTGGTGTCTATGCAAATAACATTGAAATTCTATGTTATATAGTTAGAAACATAAGATGATATATCTTCTTCAATTTTTTCGAGTATTTCCAGTACTTTCATCCAAGAGTAATAGTAAGAAGTAGATCTTTTAGTTATGTTTTTCACTGTTAATATTTCCATGTGAGCAACTGCTGTTGTTAAAGTCTCAAATTCCTTGAACGTAGGCGAAGCCTCATTTTTCCAGTGTATAGTCATGATTTTACGTGAAATTGCCAATAGTGACCATAGGCTTTTAGTGTTGCTTTTTGGTACACAGTTTGGAATAGGAGAGTTGAATAAAATTAAAGCCTTTGTTAATTGAAAATTATCATTATAGACAGTCTGAAAAAATAGTTAATGGATTTCCAGTACATATTGAGACATTTACATTCATAAAAAACATGCTGCCAATCTGCTTTTATCTTGGTATGGCATCTCCAACATTGATCTTCAATAGAATACATTTTGGCTAACCTATGTGGTGTATAGAAACTTCTGTGTTGATATCGCCAAGTGAATAATTGCCAGTATTTTGATAATGTAGAAAATTTGGAAGATTTTAGAAAATTACTTTTTTCTTCTTCAACTGGAGGATGGTTGTTTATTAAAGTATAATAATCCCAGTATGATTTTTCATGATAGTTTTTTGTTTTTTTAACAATTTTATAGATATTAGACAAATAACCTGTACCCTGATAAGGCTGTTTTGTGATGAGAATAAGGTATTCAATGAGTTTTGGAGCTTCTTGTCTAACTGAAGGTTGCATTTGTTCTATTTTATTTTATAAGAAAATGCCTTAGATTTTGTAAAAATAGCCAATTGTCTTTATTTATATTATAATTATAAATTATCTGTTCCTTTGTTAGAATGTTCCCTTTCTCTATAAGTTGATGCCAAAAGAGTAATGTTTCTTCTTTAAGTATATTTATTTTAGATATTTGGAATGCATCTAGAATATTTGGTGTAAAAGCTATAGGGAAAATAAGAAAAATCCAATTATTAATATTTGGTATCTTATTTATATATGTTTTGAACTCTGAAAGTGTAGAACTTACATAGTTTGATGACAATTTTTTAATATTATTCCTTTGCCCTAAAAAATAATCTTTTAACATCCATATAAGGGGTGATGGTATTACTGTTAAGTTGTCTTGCATGTGATTATAATTGATTTCTATATAAATCTGCTCATGGGCTTGTTTCCATATAGGTGTGTATGAATTATTTAACCATAGTGTTATGTTTTTAATAACAGATGAGGTAATATATAAATCAATATCTGGTAAATTAATTCCACCATCTTCCCAATCTGGCAAATGTTTATTTAAGGCTTTACGGGGTTTATTTAGAAACCATAGAAAATTTAACATTAGTTTATTGTATCTTTGAATAATATATTTGGGAGGTGGCAATTAAAAAATTTGTATTAAGTATAATATTTTGGGAAATATGATCATTTTAATAAGATATAATCTGTCTGCTGTTGAAAAGACATATTTATTCCAGTAACCAATTGTTTGTTCTATTTTGTCTAGTATTTTATTACAGTTAAATATTAGAGAATCTGTTAATTCATTGAGTAGATTTATTCCCAAATATAATAATTTACTTTCTGTTACTATATATTTGGAAAATCTTTTGTTTATATTATTATTTTTTTTTACAATTACAGGGCATAATTTTAGTTTTGTTTTCATTAAATTTTAAGCCTGAAATATTTTGAAATGTATTCATGGAGTTAAATAGAGCATTCAAAGACTCATTTGCATCTGAGAGAGTTAATAGTATGTCATCAGCAAAGAGTTGGATTTTAAGGTTTAACATTTTATTAATACAAATACCCTTTATGTTATTGTTTGATCTGATTTGATTTGCAAAGGGTTCTATGAGTAATGCAAATAACAATGGTGATAAAGGGCAACCTTGTTTAGTCCCTTTTTTTATTGTTATAGGGCCTGATCTATATGATCCCAGTTTAACATATGCAGTAGATTTTTCATATAGTATTTGGATAAGATTATTAAAATTAGAAGGAAAGGTATATTCTTTTAAAACTAATGAAAGAAAGTTCCAGTTAACTGAATCAAACACTTTATTAATATCTAATGAGATTACATTTAAATCTAGGACTTTATGTTTGCTATAATCTATTAACGTTAGTATTCTTTTAATATTATCTGAAGTATTTCTTCCTTTAATAAAACCTGTCTGATCTTTGTGAATTAAGAAAGGAAGAAAGTGTTTGATCCTATCTGCGTATATAGCCATAAACATCTTATAGTCTATATTGAGTAATGATATTGGCCTATATGAGGAACACTGCTTCTCATCTTTATCTGGTATGATAATTGGGGATATCAATGAATATTTCCAAGAGGGTGGTATATACAAATCTGTATTGGTTATATCATATACTTTTAATAATAAAGATATGGCTTGATTGGGTATTAATTTATACATTTCTGGTAGCATATTGTCTGGGCCAGGTGCTTTTTTTGTTTTGAGATTTTTAATTTGTGATTTTAATTTATATTGATTGGTTTGTTTATAATGTCTATTTGTTCTTGTGTTAATTTAATATGAATATTGTTTTCTAAGTATTTTTTATATCCTTAGTAGGTGTATCTTGAGTATTTATGGAATTATCAATGCTAAATTGGAGTCTGAATGCTTCTAAAATATCATTTAGTTCCGTAACTCTTTTGTTAGTATTAGGAATAAATATTTCTTTTATTTGCTTAGATTTAATTATATTTTTGTTCTATTAGTTAAGTATCTCAGGTGTGCTGAATTTGTAGAGTATGAGTTTATTTTTATCTTTTCTAAGTTAATCATAATCTTATGATGTAACAATTCTGTATACTTCTTATTGATTTGTGTAAGTTCTTGAACTTGAGTAGCATTACCCATTTGCAATTCTGTATACTTCTTATTGATTTGTGTAAGTTCTTGAACTTGAGTAGCATTACCCATTTGTATTTCCAGTTTCAATTTATCTGCTTTGTTTTGTAAGTCTAGCATATCTTTATTCCATAACTTCCTTTTATTTATGTACCAAGATATCTTCCCATATGTAACTGCTTTTAATGAATCCCAGACATATATTTCTGAAATATTGTCTGTGTAATTTATTTCTAGAAAGTTTTTGATTGTTTCTTCATAAAATTCTTTGAAATCTGTCAATTTTGTGATATAGGAAGGTATCCTAGTAATGGGATTTGAATAAAATGGTGTAAGCTCTATCTCAAAGACTATGGCATTATGATCAGATAAGGGGCAATTTATGGTTTTGTTTTGACTTTGTTGATTTTTGTTATTAGGTCATTAGCAACATATATTCTATCAATTCTAGAGTTAGTTTTATATCTATGAGAATAAAATGTGAAGATTAGTGAGTCTGGTTCTGCCAATTCATTTATTTCTTTTAAATACAATGTATCTATAAATGTTGATAGTGCTTTAGAGATAGATTGTTTTCTTCTTTTGGATTTAGAATCTGTATCTTTTTCATTCATTATACAGTTGAAGTCTCCTGCCAATATCAGGCTACCCTTAGTTAAATGAATTATCTCTTCAAAATGCTGTTTAACTGTTTTTAATCCTAGTCCTGGGATCCAATATAGATTTACTAACATATAGATTCTCTTATTTAACTCTATTGAAACTAGACAAAACATACCTGATGTATCTTGATGAGTAGTGATTATTTTAGGTGTTATAGTTGACTTGCGAAGTAGTATAGCTACTCCTTTTTTTTTGTTTTGTATTGAGAGTTTATTAGTACTGTGTAATTATTAATATTTAAGCTATTTATATCTTTATCTAATAAGTGTGTCTCTTGTTAAAAGACTATTTGTGGTTTATGTAAGTTTATGAACTTGAATAGGCTTCTCCTTTTATTACTATTATTTAGACCATTAACATTTATGGATAAACATTTCATTTCCTAGTTTTGAGTTTGTTTTATGTGTGAGTTTATGTAAATATTGTTTATTCTTAGTTCCATCTTGAATACAGAATTCAAAAAGTTTTTCTTGTATGATTTTTGCATGTTTCTGAGTGACACCAAAGTGATAGAATAAAAAAAAAAACAAAAAACTTCCAAACTTGTAATTCTTAACCTTAAAAACCATTCCCTATCACTATGAGGTAATATACCTCTTTGTTTGGTTAGTGAATCTAACCAAACAAACTTTCTACCCTCACAAATAATATTTGGATCAGTTTATCTTATCCTCTTAGTTTTTAAATAAAGATAATTGAATAATATATTAAGATAATCTAATCAGCTAAAATATATACATATATTTTTAACTCATCTTATTGTAATTCAATAATACTTATTTCTAATCAGGTTTCAAAAAGGTACAAATATTTTGATTAAGGTAGTATCATTTCAAAATAATTTAGGGTATTAATAAACATCATGTTAAAATCTGTAATTTTATATTTCATACATCTGTTGAAAACTATTTACTGACATTACTGTATAATACAATACCATTGTTGTGCAATTGTTTTAGACTACTCAAGTCCAAAACCAGTGTTTAAATTAATATTTGGAAAGTCATATTGGAATAAAAACATGAATAGTTCTAAAATCACATCATATTTCATGTTTAACATAAACTGAAATGCAATACAATGTACAAGTATATTAATATTTCTTTAGCAGAAATTAAATATTTTCCACTGATTGCATTTTCCAGCTTTTCAAAGATAATTCCCATGGCTGGAGACAACAAGATCACAATTTATACATCTCCCTTATCCAAGAGACTACTTATAATGTTGTTACTTGATTGAGTGTTTTGTTGTTAACACTTCTATCAATTTTCAGAGGGACTTTGTATAATCAAAATTGACACAGTACAGAGGTAAAACTGCAGTGCACTTGACCACATTTTTAAAGAAAACATCTATGTATATCACATATTAACTGTTACAGCTTAGAATGACACTTAATCAGTGAGTTTATCTGTTGACAATAAGTGCTGGAGATATAATTTTGACTTACTTAACACCAGTATTTTAATTTTATGACTGAACAAAAGTGAACTGGAGAACATATCAAAATAATGGAAGTTGCTAATATTTAAACTATTATGTATGAAAATGTTACAGGTTAGAATTCCTAACCCATTTTGCAGTAAATAGACAAAATGTAGTTAAACTATGGGGTAACACCTTTATTATGTCAAAAAGGTGTTTAAGAAACTTGTTTTTCCTCTAACATCAAAGGATAGCTATGGTGATCCCTGCACTGCAAGAGTATTATTTATCCTGGTAAATGCTTTATGACTGTATATAAAAATATTTAATTCAATTCATTAACTGGCATTACAGCAATATTTCTCAGCAAACTTGTTTTATATTTAATGACTATATAGAATGCATCATTGAGAGGATACATTTATCAAATGTCAAATGTTTTAGCTATAATATGTGTCCCCTCGAATTAATCTCTAACGAATTTACGGCTTACTAAACTTGCAGACTAATAATACCATCTTTTCATGTAGTCATATTGGAACATGAAAATACAGGTCTGCTAATTAGGAACAATCAGGCTGTCAACTGCTAGACAATACATTTGTCTGCAGAAAGGTTTAAGAATTACAATTGCATCGTCAAGCATTTTTGTTTACACTAACAGTAACATGATATACCCACATACACTAGTATTGTGTCATTCTTGATGATGTAAAAAGCCAGGTAATATTATAAGAAGGGTGAAGCCACAGCCAGTTAATATAATAAGAAGAGTACAGCCACAGTCATTATTAAGATGAGCAAACGGGAACAGCATGAGCGATCTAAGGATGGATAGCTCATTGAGTACCTGCCACAATGTATGTTCATAATGCATGGTAACTTAGTAATAAATTAGGGTGTGGGCTAAGCCTCTCCCTCTTCTATTTAAATTGGATTTAATACAATATGTGTGTATAACACAGATGCTTTGACAAAGTTCAAGCCTATATGGGATATAAATATTGTATAATTGACACATTGGGTTAAATCCTCTGTTATGTTACTTATTATAGTTGTTTATATGATTATTGCTTTTACTTTCTCTATCTAGTATATTATACTGTTATTTTAATGCTTGATTTGCTAAATGTACATTTAACCTTCTTGTTGCATCCCATTTGTCCACTTAAGGGCATATTTTGGTAGCAGGACATTAGTAGTATTTTGTAGGAGCACCAGTGTGGCAAATGGCAATTTTCCTTAAAATAAACCTGTCCGCTGCTTGACATTTACTAGTTTCTTTAGAGAATTTATAAAACAGCAGTGATTTTATTTGCTGATGATTAATTTCTGCTCTTTAAACTCTGCTGTATAAAACATAGTAAGGGATAGCTAAAATTACTGAAAACCTAAACTGACAGAAAGACAATAAGATATATGTCCTTATCTATGAAGGTGCTAAAAGACATCAGTAGCCATAAACTGAAAGTGCTACAAAATTATATATCTGTGTATATTTATATGAACCTTTTATATTATTTACATTTCCTTAGAAGGGATTTAGGTTTCTGTATCTTTAAATGTGAACCTAGTTTATTTTCTGACTAGACATCAATTAAAAAGAGTCAGGGGATGACGTATACAAGTAAATGTGACAAGCAATAAGTAACTCAAGTGTCTAGTGATGTTTATGGCTGTTAAATTGTCTCGAGAACCAAGCGGGAAAAGGTATGTGTTTTTTCTTTTTTCTTTTCCCTTCTCTTACTTGGTGACAAACTCATGTAGTGTGCACGCGAGCACTCTAGTTTGTGAAGTAGTGTTCACAAGTATCAAACTTTGCATTTTAAACATGCTATGCCTTATTTCTCTACAAAATAAAAGACAACAGGCTATCTAAGCTAGTCACAAGCATCTTTCAACTTCGGATGTCCGGAGTCACAACACACCTGACTTATAGCCTCAAAATATCACTTAAGACATATTTTTTCACTGGACTATATCAGTATGTGCATATGGGTCAAAAGCAGAACATCTTTTAAGCTTATTTAAAGTAGTCTTATGATACAGCCTAACTGAAATACTTCATTTCAAAAGCAACCCATTTCTGCCCAGCATTAGCGTTTATCCAAACAGGGACACTTTTAACTTATAAAAAGTAATGCAGTCAGGGATGTAACTGATAAGTTATATAGCAGTCACTATTATACCTATTAAGCAATATAAACAAATACTGATTAAAATATTATAAGTTAATGAAGATTTTATAAAAAGAAGAGAAAAATAAAAACAACAAAACACAAAGAGAGAAAATAAATAAATAAATAACTATTTGGGAAAATTATTATGCATTGATTACTCTGATTAAGAATATAAAAGTAATAGATGGATAATAATGAAAATAAAGTAATGTTTAAATTGATGTGATTTGAGATAAATGTATTTACCTTTATGCTAATTTTGACATTTAAAATATAATTGAAACAGTACCTGCTTTGATGTAACTTGAAGACAGAAAGAACTTTTCTTTTGTTGTTAGTATTATTATTTAGATTTTTACAGAATACAACATATGTAAGATTATTTGTCCTTTAATTTTTTTTTTTCTTTTGCTCAACAGTTTTCCAATTATTTACTTCAGCATTTCTCTTCGGTGTACTTGTCCAGTCCATAGATTCTTCATGTGTTAGGATGCTGTTGTTGGTAAGGTATTTTATTTCTGAATCTACTGTTTCAAAGATTTTTATTCCATTTGGTAGAAAAACTCTAAGTCTTGCTGGGAATAAAAGATGGACTTTCAGTTGCTTTTTCAAGGTTTTAATTACTGGTAGAAATTATTTTCTTTTTGAAACCACCTTTGTAGAATAATCATTGTCAAATCTTATTAATGAATCATTGTATTTGATGGGAGAATTTGCCCAAGCATTTCTTAATATAAGATCTTTATCTTGTGTAGAAAAAAGTCTCACAATTATAGAACTCGGCTTGTTCTTACCCAAAGAAGAAGCATTTCCAGAAGCTGCTAGTGATCTATGCGCCCATTCTATACCATATGAAAGAGCTTCAGGTATTTTTGTTACATCTGGTATCCAGGTGGTAAGAAAGTTTATCATATTGTCCCCTTCAGATTTTTCTGGTAGATCATATATTCTAATATTATTTCTTCTTGTTTGATTTTCCATATCATCAAGCTTTTCTAGTAAATATGTATTCTGTTGAAGTAAGAATTCAGTTTGTTGTTCCTCTATTTGGACTCTAGTGTCAATGTCACTTAATGACTGTTCAATAAGTGATATCTGTCCTTTCTGCTGTGTAAACATTTCTTGAAGCTGTTCCAGTTGTTGTGAGCACTTTTCTTTAAAAGTATTTTATTGTCCATCTTGTTGATTTTTATTGTAAGTTCCTGTATATTTGTAATGAGAGACTGCAGGTCTTTTTTGAGAGAAGAGTCTTGTGCTGTATTCCTTAGATGACTCATGCTGTAAACAGTGGCGGCTGGTGACTTCAAATCACAGGGGGGCTGCAGGAGACAGCTGAATGGGTGGGGTCAAGGGGGTGTGGTCAACCAGAAAGGGGAGGAGCTATGCACAAAACCACAAAAAACTAACTTTAATTAAATACGCTGCCCTGGGTGGCAAACCATCATTATGAAAGTCCAATCAAGACAAAAATAAGTGTAGAAGAATAAAAATATTTCAATGCATTGGCTGCATGACAGCTTACTTAATATCTAGATGGAAACAAAAGGTTGTGAGGCATGAAAAAATAAATTACTTTTAAATACATTACTGGAATGCCAGTCAAAATCAAGTATAAGAAAAACCAGAAGCACTCAACTCAAACCACTTCTCCTTGCACGGCAGTCCTAATTATAATATATTCAGCTTTATTAAAGTACCAAGTAACATGCTGAAAGTAGAAATCTATGTGATGCCCCACTTGTAAAAATGTTTCTTATCCAAAAGACCTGCTGCCTGACAACTTGTTTCATGGGAAAACATGATAAAAGTAAAAATGAAAAGCAAACAAGAAACAAGCTCAAGATACATTGCTTAAAGGATTACTGTACAGGTTATGGACCACACATGATTGGCATTCTGTTTAGTTTACGGGTAAAGTCTGTAGAGATGACTGGAAGTCTCCAACAAGTGTAATGAGCTTTTTAAAATAATGGAATCCTGTCCTTTAATACCCAAGGCTTATACATTATCTAGTCAAGTATTCTCTGCATGGCAACAACAGAAAGGCTTTCAATGTTGGCAATTCTTTAACAGTATGCTTATTAAAGCTTACTTGCATCTTACAATCTCAGACAAGCTTATCTTATGGTCATTAAAGCATTGCTACTTAAAACACAGAGCAACAGGCACTTTGAGTAATAAGCATAAATCAACAGTACAAAAAT
Organism: Protopterus annectens; assembly: GCF_019279795.1. NCBI lineage: Eukaryota > Metazoa > Chordata > Ceratodontiformes > Protopteridae > Protopterus > Protopterus annectens. The sequence goes on from NC_056728.1 coordinate 984,392,755, forward strand.
ATGACAGAAACCAGACCATTCTGCAAAATCAAGGACAGATGAAAAGCCACTGTAGTACTTATGCAGTGTGTCCTCCCATCCAAGGTAGATACAACTACTCCTTGCCTTGCTTGGACACATCCAGAGTCACTACATGGGGGAGGGGTGCAACAAGCATGTCACAATTTGAAATCTCACTGGCTGACTGTGATGGCCCTGACACATTTGTCATACCTCTCAACCTCAAGAGCAAGAAATCTGGACAAAGCCATACACAGAAGTGGGACAAAGGCCCAACAATAAGGACAATTTTAAATATTGCTCTAATAAACTTAGAAAGATAATAGAATAGGTCTTGCATTAGTATGAATTTTCTGAAGGGTATAAAATCTGAAACTCCAATGTCTGTCATTTTCTAACTTCAGTCTTTAGTGATGTCACTAATTTGCCAAAAAACACAATTTTATGAAAAATGGACAAAAACGTGATGCAAAATATAAAATAGACACACAATACAGCTGCTACCTGTCAAAGAAGGGACACTTTAATATTAGTACTGCTACCTTGAGCAGCTGACAAAATATAAAAGAATCTACATGCATTTCAAGTAATCTATAACTTTGATTATTACAGTTATTTCTTAATTGTAACCCTCCATGTTTTCTTCCAAAATTGCTATTTTGCGGAGGGATTATAAGGGGGAAGAGCAACATTTTGAGCCAAAAATTGGGGACAGTTGAGAGGTTGGCTATGCCTAATTCTATAAAGCAATTTATTTGCATGTACCTCTCAATCTGTTAATGCAGTAAATCTGAACAAGGCCAAATATATTGGGGGCACATATAAACAGTACTAAAAATTGCTCGTATAAATTGAGACGGTTGATAGAACAGCTCTTACTTTAACATGCATTTTTCTGAAGGTTATGAAGTCTGAAACTTAGAGTGACTTCTGGCAAATCATTTAGGAATTAAAACTACAAATTTTATGAACAAACCAAAAATAAGAAGCAAAAATCTATTCATTCTTTGAAAATCTGGACAGTTGGGAGGTATAGTTCAGCTGGGCCTGTCTGAGTTTGCTGCCCTTCCCCCCCTGACAAAATAATGGTTGAATGGAGCCTCTGCAGCCATTCCAATGAACCATTATACTTGGCTATTTCACTCCATTTACCATAAACACTAATGTGCATACTGCTTTACTTCTATGATGAGTTGGACTTCATTTTGAAAGTTTTATTTTGTATTTTACAGCACAAACACTAAGTCATCTGTTAAACAAAGCAATGCAGTCTCACAATGAAAACTTAGCATTAAAACTTCTCTGCCCTTGAAACTCACATTCATTGAAACAGCATTGAAACCCACATTCAAAGAAAATACATTTTGCCAGTGGCAGATAAAGATTAATTTTGGGCTGTTTTCGAATCATAGGCTCCTTGCATATGAAACATACATGTGCTCTTTGATACACCTTCCTCATTGTACTAAAATTATATTCCTTGTACAATACAGTACACTTGTTACAGGATGTTTTAAATTTGTTTTGAACATTTTTTCCAGTAAGCAATGAAACAAACCATATGCACCCATAATGGCAAAACTGCCCAGTTGAGAACATTTATCATAAAAAGTCTACTCAGACTTCCACAGTCCACCATTATTAGTAAATATACACAATTCCACAGTCCACCATTATTAGTAAATATGCACAATTCCACAGTCCACCATTATCAGCAAATATGCACAATTCCACAGTCCACCATTATCAGTAAATATGCACAATTCTACAGTCCACCTTTATCAGTAAATATGCACAATTCTACAGTCCATTATCAGTAAATATGCACAATCTCTGAATTCAGTCATCTAAATAATTCCACATTAAAGAAATCTGTAACTAATGAAGTGGTTGCTGCTAGCAATCACCTTTATATTTCATGGTTTCATCGAAAAATAAAGTGTCTGTTGCCCCGCAGGAATAAATTGTCTATATTACATTAAAAAAATGATAAGCTAGTAATAATATTGCAAAAGGAAATGGATGGCAAACTGATAACGAACTCATAGTTAGTATCTTCGCCAAGGAGAACATTCTCAGTACGGCAGCATCTACCCCTTGTGGGAGTAGAACCCACAACCTTCTGCATCAAAAGCAAGTACATAGCCTGTTGTGCTATAGTATTAACTTGGCAAAGCACTAAACTTCTATTCCCCTGCAGCTCTCAGTTCCTTGTAAAATCTATTCAATACTCAACTGCATCTCAACTTCGCAGCTCAAGAAAACTGGAAAAAGCCAAAATGTATTGGGGCGGTCAAAAGCCCAAAACAGGGACACATTAAACATTGCTTGTATAATCTTGGAAAGTTGCTAGAATAAAATGTTGTGTTGCCACCATATATTTTACTGCCAAGGTCCCTGAGCAAAAAACAGTCAGAGTAACATACCACTACGCCACATCAGATGCTTTGTAAGAGAGGAAGAAAGAAACTTAAATGGCTATCATTTAGTGAATTCAGTTCTCACCATAGCTGTCAACGTCTTAGTACAAAACACCTGGACAAACCCAGTAATGAGGGAATACAGCCCTCAAACATATTCAGTGAATTCAGTTCTTGCCATAGCTGTCAACCTTAGCACAAAAACCTGGACGAGGCCAATAATGGGGAATACAGTCCCAAAAATAGGGACAAATTTAAAATATTCATCTTATAAACTTCAAAATTGCTAAAAAAAGGTTGTGCTACTATGTATTCTGAAGAACATGAAGTTGGAAATTCAAATGCCGTCAATTTTACTGCGGACAGAACAAAAACAATTTTCAGCAGAGACGCAGGGATTAAAACTGCAGACACATCTTTGTAAAATGGCAGGGCACCAGAGCAAATCCACACAAACACAGGCAGGAGATGCACACTCCACACAGAAGCCACCCCAACCAAGAATCAAACCAGAAAACCTATAGCTGTGAGGCAACAATACTACCACCGCACCATCAATTATGCAAGGAATTAAACATTCAGAAACCTGAAGTCTGAAATTCAAATGCCTGTCAATTTTACTGTGGACAGAACAAAAACAATTTTCAGCAGAGACGCAGGGATTAATACTGCAGACACGTCTTTGTAAAATGGCAGGGCACCAGAGCAAATCCACACAAACACAGGCAGGAGATGCACACTCCACACAGAAGCCACCCCAACCAAGAATCAAACCAGAAAACCTATAGCTGTGAGGCAACAATACTACCACCGCAACATCAATTATGCAAGGAATTAAACATTCAGAAACCTGAAGTCTGAAATTCAAATGCCTGTCAATTTTACTGCGGACAGAACAAAACCAATTTTCAGCAGGGATTAAAACTGCAGACACGTCTTTGTAAAATGGCAGGGCACCAGAGCAAATCCACACAAACACATGGAGGAGATGCAGACTCCACACAGAAGCCACCCCAACCAAGAATCAAACCAGAAAACCTATAACTGTGAGGCAACAATACTACCACTGCACCATCTAATGCAAGGAATTAAACATTCAGAAACCCTTAAGTCTGAAATTCAAATGCCTGTCAATTTTATTTAACATTTTTTAATCAGGACAGTCTGACTTGGAACAAATAAACAATTTTCAGCAGAGGCCCAGGAAGAAATAATGCAGACATGTCTTTGTAACATGGGAGGACACAAAAGCAAACCCACACAAACACAGGGAGAAGATACAGACCCCACAAAGAAGGAACCCCAGCCAAGAATAAAACCCAAGAACCTGCAGCTGTGAGGCAACAATGCTACTACTACACCATCAAATATCAAGCTTTGCAACATTTACAAACCACAGATATTATGAGGAACAGATCAGATCGAATATGAGGCAAAAATCTGAAATTTTTTTACAAATGGTGGTGGGTAGGGAACTCAAGTCTTTAACACCTGCATACAGGGTACAGGGTTCAAGCCTGAGGCATTCCCTACCACACCACCATAAGCACCTGGGGCATTTTCACACACACACACACACACACACACACACACACACACACACACACACACACACACACACACACACACACACACACACACACACACACACACACACACACACACACACACACACACACACACACACACACACACACACACACACACACTCCAGTAAAGCACAAGCACCATACACACACTCCAGTAAAGCACAAGCACCATACACACACTCCAGTAAAGCACAAGCACCATACACACACTCCAGTAAAGCACAAGCACCATACACACACACTCCAGTAAAGCACAAGCACCATACACACACTCCAGTAAAGCACAAGCACCATACACACACTCCAGTAAAGCACAAGCACCATACACACACTCCAGTAAAGCACAAGCACCATACACACACTCCAGTAAAGCACAAGCACCATACACACACTCCAGTAAAGCACAAGCACCATACACACACTCCAGTAAAGCACAAGCACCATACACACACTCCAGTAAAGCACAAGCACCATACACACACTCCAGTAAAGCACAAGCACCATACACACACACACACACTCCAGTAAAGCACAAGCACCATACACACACACACACACTCCAGTAAAGCACAAGCACCATACACACACACACACACTCCAGTAAAGCACAAGCACCATACACACACACACACACTCCAGTAAAGCACAAGCACCATACACACACACACACACACTCCAGTAAAGCACAAGCACCATACACACACACACACTCCAGTAAAGCACAAGCACCATACACACACACACACTCCAGTAAAGCACAAGCACCATACACACACACACACACTCCAGTAAAGCACAAGCACCATACACACACACACACACTCCAGTAAAGCACAAGCACCATACACACACACACACACACTCCAGTAAAGCACAAGCACCATACACACACACACACACTCCAGTAAAGCACAAGCACCATACACACACACACACACTCCAGTAAAGCACAAGCACCATACACACACACACACTCCAGTAAAGCACAAGCACCATACACACACACACTCCAGTAAAGCACAAGCACCATACACACACACTCCAGTAAAGCACAAGCACCATACACACACACTCCAGTAAAGCACAAGCACCATACACACACACACTCCAGTAAAGCACAAGCACCATACACACACACACTCCAGTAAAGCACAAGCACCATACACACACACTCCAGTAAAGCACAAGCACCATACACACACAAACTCCAGTAAAGCACAAGCACCATACACACACAAATAAACATTGTAATTTAAAAAGCACAAACTCCAAAACTCCATACAAATAAACATTGTAAATTAAAAGGCACCTTACCTGAATACATCCAGCTAGCGTACATCCTTCCCGTGCAATACTGAAGACCCGCGAGATCCCAATGCTCCTTCCGCCCGTGAGATCCCTAATGCTCTGTCCCGAGTCCCTGCTGCTCCTCTTGCAGTCCGGATGCGACCCATAATCCTGGCGGGTCTGTGCACTGTAAAAGTGCACAGACGTCTCCTTGTGTCCCCCTATGGGGACGGCCGGACTGCCTTGAGCATGCGCATAGACCGACAGTAGTCGGGACTCGGTCTATGCGCATGCGTGAAGTCCGCGAATTTGGAAAAAATATTTTTTTTTATTTTTCATTTTTCTTTCTTTCTTTTTTTATTTTTGAGGGGGCTGCAGTCCGGCAGCCCTATGCCACGAGCCGCCCCTGGCTGTAAAGCTGATATTGGTGCTGATTTTCCAGTAATTAATTTGACAGGAATTATTCAAATTCTGACAATAAAACTTTTCTTATAGATGCTCAGAGTTATTAGAAATAAGTTAGTAATAAAATTTTCTTCAAATTAAATATTATTTTGTAAAATTCCTGTCAGGAATTGTACTGAGGTAAGAGAGCTGGAATGAAGTGCAGCTATCAGTTCAGCATCCTAGCCACCGACCTTTACTATTTTTGGTAGATGCTGGGGGGTCTTTTACACCTATTCCTTCCTTGTTATCTTTGTCACCTTAAATCAACCTTTCTCATCACATCCTCCAATAACACCACCCTACAACCAGAATCCCACACAAAGCTTCTAGGTGCCTTCATTGATGATAAACTTAAATTTAACCTGCATATCCTTCAAAGTATAAAAAAAACCTCACCAAAAATGGGTATGCTGTATCGAAACCATACATTCTTGACCAGTAATGCTAGACTCTCCCTTGCACAGGGTCTTCTTCTCCCCTTTGTTCTCTATTCCACTCCTATCCTAACTAACATTCAGTCCACTACCCTGGCCAAACTCCAACAAACTTACCACAAAATAGCAAGATTTGTCACAAACTCCACTTATAACTCACACCATTAACTCACACTCAACTCTCTTCAATGGCTTAAACTTCCAAAACAGCTCTTTCTATCTCAATTTCAAATAACTCACACCATACTATACAAACCATCCTCCTGCCCTGCTCTCTCCTCCTTAGTCTCCACCTATACACCCACTCGCACACTCCGCACCTCTGACCAGCAACTCCTAGACATCTACCAAGCAAAGAAAACTATCATAGGTTCATAGGTTCATAGGTTTATACTAGGCTATCTGCCCTAAGGCATTTATAAGCCTAGCCCAAAGTTTTGTGGCTTACGCCACCCCTTATATGAAAAAATACTGTGCCCATTAGTTTGTTGTGCCTCTGTCCAGCAGTGACACAGAGATGATTCCCAGGGTAAACCTACGATCTCCCATCCACAGGTCAAGATTTCTCTTGAACAGAGCCAGCGATGTGCTCTGCCTCACATGGACCGGGATTTTATTCCACAGCATAGGGAGTCTCTGGGTGATAAATTTATCCCTCCAGCATGTCCTATTTATATCCATGCTAAGGTTTAAGTCACTTGTTCTAGTGGTTCTGGTGTATTTGGATTTTTTGAGGTGGAGCATGTCCATTAATTCCGGGTTGGACATGGCCTTGTATGTCAGGCACAGGTTACCTCTGAGCAGACGGTATGCGACTGAATAGAGCTGGAGTTTCTTCAATCTGGCACAATGACAGATTTTGGAGTCCCTTTATACTTTTGGTGAGGAACTTTTGGGGTCTCTCCAATTGCTGCAGGTGTCGGGTGAGATACATCCCGAATGGGGCATTGTACTCGATCATTGGTCTAATAAGTGAAGAGTACAGGGGAACAATGACCTCACTAGATCTGGATGTGAATCCCTTCATGATCAGGTGGGCAATGTAGAAGGTCTTTCTAACCACTTTAGCAACGCGAGTGTCAAAAGAAAGGCCACTGTCAACCTGGGTCCCCAGGTCCCTGATAACCTCTTCTGTGCTTAGTGGATTGCCACCTAATGGTAGCTTGGGGTTACCTTGTTTTTCCCGAAGGGTATGACTATACATTTTTTTGCGTTTAACTTCTGGCCATGGCTCTGGCACCAGCTATCAGGTTTCCATGAGTCCCCTCTGAAGGATATCTGTATCCGATGCACTTTCCACTATGGCGCCCAGTTTGCAGTCATCAGCAAACTTTGTCAGCTAAAGTCCTCCTATGTTGGCCTGTACTTCTGAGAAGTAGATGCCGAACAATAGGGGGCCAAGGACCGAGCCCTGTGGGACACCACTTGTGACCGGCTTGGAGTCTGACATAGCGCCAGCAACTCTAACCCTGTGGGTTCTGTCCTTAAGCCAGTTTGCAACCCATCTTGTGACATATGGGTTTCCATTTAAGCTGGTAAGTTTTTCTATAATACCCGAGTGGGGTATTGTGTCGAAAGCTTTTGCAAGGTCAAGGTAGGCTGTATGGACTGCCTTTCCCTCATCAATGGCCTTGGTGACTGTTTCGAAGAAGTCAACCAAGTTCACAAGGCATGATCTGCCCTTGACAAAGCCAAACTGGTTCGGGTCCAATGTCTGCAAGTCCCCTATATCTTTGTTTATGAGCTCCATTATGATCCTCTCCATAGCTTTGCAGACTAGACTTGTTAAGCTTATGGGGCGGTAATTACCAGGGTCCGTAGAGGCACCGCCTTTGTGGAGTGGGACCACAGTTGCCGTACGCCACTCCTTGGGCACGTATCCTGTGGTAAGGCTGAGATTAAACAGCTGCCTTATGTGCGTGTTTAGTGCCTCATTGAGCTTGTGTAGCACACAGCCGGGGACACCATCTGGTCCCATTGATGCTGTGTTTTTAGCTTTAGAGAGAGCAGCTTTCACTTGCGCATTTGAGATGTCTGGGGGCTACACTCCGCTGGGGTAGTTATCTCTCCTTTTGGGGGGGAGAGGGGGGTGAAGTTTACACTGAACCCGTCTGCCAGTATGTTGGCAATGTCTGTGGGTTCAGTGATGTTTGTATCATTTTGGACTAATTCTGAGCATATCTGGGAGTTTCCACCCAGGTTTCTAACATAGTTGAAAAAGGCCTTATGATTGTCTTTTGAATCTATGGCAATTTTTATCTCAAAATTGACCTTGGATGATTTTATGAGTGCTCATATTTTTTTACTAATAATGATCAGGGGTGACTTCCCTTTTATGGATTTTGTTCTATCATGTAATAGCTTTCTCCTCTCATTGTAAAGTTTGTTAATGGCTGGGGTTCACCAGACTGGACGTTTGCCCTTGGTGGAAACAGTCTTGGTTTTATTTGGGATTGCCTGATCCATGTAGTCCTGGAGGTGTTCATAGAAGGCATTTGTAAGGGCTTCCGCAGCTTGGGTTGTGGTTTCCACTGGCTTGGGGGCCTTGAAGGATACCACACCAGTCTTGAGTAGTGTGAAGTTTGCTTTAGAGAAGTTCTTCACTGTGGTCTTTTTTGTTTGGGGTGGGGGCGGGATGTGGATTTTCAGTGAGATTAGTTTATGATCAGATCTCACCAATGAGGGATATACTTCCAGTGTGGAGCATTTTGTCCCCATGTTTGTGATAATGAGATCTAGTATATTTTCTCCTCTCATGGGAACAGTGACTAGTTGTTCCATGGCATTTGAATTTATGAACTCCAGGAACCGTTGGGCTAGAAAGTTAGGGCTTGAGTAATGTTCCCAGTCTATATTCGGGTAGTTGAAGTCACCAAATATGATGGTGTTTGGAGATACATTTATACCCTCCAGTGTCTTCAGGAAGGCTGTGTGGGGTTCCTGAGTTTGAGAGGGTGGCCTGTAGCATGCTACAAATTGTAGAGCAGTTTTGCCTATGGTTAGTTGCACCTGGATGGTTTCCGAAGCTTCGTGCATTGCCACCAACCTGGAGGTGTGGGTATCCTTGATGAATATGGATACACCCCCTCCTTTTGTGGTGTGGTCCAGGTTTTGGGGCCGGAACGCATGATATGAGGTAAAACCTGATAGTGCCAGGGTGCTCTCAGGAGCCTTGAACCAGGTTTCAGTTACAGCACAGACATCAATGTTCTCCATACTGAGAAGGGCCTCGAGTGTGTGCATTTTGAGATTTAGACTTCTGGCATTGAGCAGCATTACCTTCAGTTTCTTCCCATTTTTGTTTTCTAGGATGGTAGGTTTAGAATTTGAGCCTTGCCTAAAAAAGGCACTATGGGGGTGGTAAGAGCCTTAGCCAATATCCGGAATCCCAGGGGTGACAGGTGCAAGCTGTCCCTTGCGAAGCAGTGTGGCTTGTCAAGCATGTCATCCCAGGCAAACAGACACTGGATCCCCTTTGAATGACACCAGAAATTAAGCCAATTGTTAAAGCTGATCATCTTATCTCTATATTGTGGCATCATTCTTGGTGAAGGAAGGATACTGCTCAGGGTCAGGGTCATACCTGCCTGGGCTACATAATCAGAGAGCTCCTCTATGTCTCTTTTCATGTAGTCCAGGGAGGTGCGTCTCAGGTCGTTCACACCAGCATGGACAATGACTGTGTCATATTTGTACTTGCCGTGGAGTGACCTGAGTGCTTGTGTTATGTGGCAGATTCTAGCACCTGATAGGCAGCTTACTGTGACCCTCTCCTTGTTCAGCCTGGTGAGTGGGACGTCAGTGTGTCTGACTATGGAGTCATCTATGACAAGTATGTTTGGTGTTGTATTTGGCCTTAAAAGCTGTGACTGCTTCGCACACTGATTTTGTGGTTTATGTGTTGCTTGTGGGGTGTCTTGAGGTAGCAGTTGCTTGGGTGTCTGCTTTGGAGGGCTCTGCTGTTTAGGTAAATTTTTACTCAGAGCCTCCGAGTATGTCTTTGTGTGTTTATGTGTTTGATTCAGTTATGTGGTTGCATTATGTGAGGCTGGTTTTGTGGTGTGTGTAGTTGCCTTCTCCTCCTGTCTGGTCTTGCCAGTCCTCAGTTGAGAGAGCTCAGCCTCCAGTTTGGCTAAATAGCTGCATCTCTCGCAAGTATTTGTGTTATGTGGGAGGAGGAGAGGGTTGTCTGTGTTAATGAGGCAATTGTAACATTGCCTCAATATTCCCAGATTCACCAACTGGGCAGGAGAGGACGCCAGCATCTGGCCCTTCGACATGTTAGCAAAATTAAGAAGTTAGGTGTGAGACTGAATAAGAGAGGACTTAGTAAGGAAGTGGGTACTCCTGGGGGGGTTTCGCAAGTGAGGGACTTTGTATAATATAGAAGTGCTTAACCTGCAAAGAAGATGTTTTTAAGACAAGTGCTGAGCTTTTTTTGAAAAAAAAGCTTTTAGGAACAAGTGCTGCGCTTTTTCAGTTAAGGGATATACTGTTTAGGTTACTAGTAGAGCAGTTCTAAGGGAAAAAATGAAGAACAGACTTTATGGAGCCAGAAAAAGTTTAACCTTGTTAAACCGGTGCTGCCGATGCTGCTCTAGTGGCAACTCTGCTTCAAGGCTAAAGCACGTTTTAGCGTGCTTTATAGCAGGGGACTGGAAAAGGCAGGAAATGACCCAAAATGGCCAATGAACTACAAGTTACTGTCTTAAACCACTCCTCTGAGGACAAACAAACAGCTCAGTACTCCCCACTCCCACTGGTGAGTAAAGAAACTTCCCTTGGACCAAACAAGGAAAATGGAGAAGCACAAGAACCAAGACAAAGCCCAGGGATCAGCAAAATCTGATCACTGGAACAAACTAGCCAGGAAAGTTAGGAAAACAAGAATATTTTTTTTGTTTTTTTCAAATTTTTTTCACAGACAGAACAGAAAACACAATAAATGCTTTGCTTTTCGATTAAATGCTATAAAAAGCTAGTACACTTGAGTGTATTAGCCTGTAGTTTAACTTTTAAGCAAACTTAAACTATGAAGTGCAACCAACAATTAAAGCTTATAAAAACAGCAAAAACAAGTAATACCACTATAAAATTATCGGTAAACTACTGTATAAATCCACTGTATCCCAAGCTTAGAATAAACATCCATCACACATATGCTCCATTACTCATCCTATACACTTTAAGAAAGAACTCAGACTTCACTTACTTAACATCAAAACTTGTACTTGTCATGACCCTATCTAACTCCACTACTATCCTTTATCATAACCGTCTACAATTTTTCCCTCATATTGCCTTAGCATCTTTTTCTACCTCCTGCTACCCCTTCCACCATATACTTGCATTTTCATTGCTCAGACATCACAAGTTGTACTGTCCTAAAATACTACTTCTTAATATTCACAGTACTACACCGGTTACTGATACCATAACAAACAAAAAAAAAGGGGGGGGGGGTCTTACTACTATTGTGTAAATATCTACTGATCTGATTTACCATAGTCATTTTTTATCTTATCACAGTGAATTTATATCTAATTGCTTGGTAAATGACATATTTTATGTATTATAAACTGAATTTATATATATTGTAAACCGATTGTTGTATGTATTGTATACTGTCTGTAACTGGAGCTTTTCTCCTCGGGTCACCACTGAAAATGGATCTCTGGCCTAGCTGGACAAACCCGCTTAACAAATGTCAATAAATAAAAATAAATAAATCTGCCAGATCTACCACTAATTCAAGCAGATGGGACCTCAATTTAATGAAGGGTGACACACTCAAGAGTGCATCACCCCCATATACTGCACTACTGTGGCAACAATCCATCTACCTGATGTGGGAATAAAACCCAGAGCATCGGCACTAAAGGCAAGTGGGCTACTTGTTGAGAAAGGAACTG
>NC_056728.1:984405343-984421662 GCF_019279795.1 Protopterus annectens
GTTTTACAACAAGTGCATCAAAATGTGAGGGGTGCTGATTGTAATAACTACCTGGAACAAGTGGAACTTAAATGGATCCTCAGGATGCAGGCACACAGACATCCAGGATTAAATAGTCAGGTAAATATTAAGCCCATTTTAAGTGGGTGGGAACTTAAGATACATAGTAACAAGCAATAGATTCTGCTTTGTTGTTGACTAAGATGTCATTTTGGCACCGATTGTATGTGCTTTGATTGGTTACTATAGCAATAACCCACGCCTGGGTGTGAGTAATGCTGGACTTACCCATGGTTGGCGTGGTTTGTTCACAAGGGTGAAGTTCGAGTGGCCAAACAAAGCCAACTGTGGGTAAATCCAGCATTACCCACGTTCAGGCATGGGTTATTGCTATTATACAATGACATTATTTAAGAAAAAAAATAATTACTTTTCTTAAATAATGGCATTGTATAATGCCTCCTTGCTGCCCTTACACAGCTGTCTGGTTTTCTGTGGCAGTTCTGATGTACTGTGCATGCGTATGCCTATGCAGTACATCAGAGCTGTGAGCAAAAGCAACAGAGAAAGCAAGATCTCCGTTGCTTTTTACAAACTGTTTTGCTATGTTAAATGGGTTTAACATAGCGAGACAGCTTTAAAAAAGCAACACAGAATCTCTGTTGCCTTTTTAAAGCTGTCTCGCTATGTTAAACCCATTTAACATAGTGAGATAGTTTTGAAAAAAGCAACGGAGAAAGCAAGATCTCCGTTGCTTTTTACAAACTATCAAGCTATGTTAACGGAGTTTAACATAGCAAGATAGCTTTAAAAAATACAATGGAGAATTTCAATCTCTGTTGCTTTTTTTAAAGCTGTCTTGTTTAACATAGCGAGATAGTGTGAAGCAACGGAGATCTTGCGTTCTCCATTGCTCTAAAAAAGAATTATTGTAATGGAAAAAGTCTGGGCGACCAGACCTTTTTCCATTACTATAACTCTGATTTACAATGTGCACGCTGAAGAATCAGCATGCACGTTTTTGAATATTAATGGAGGGTCATTGTATAAAATGTATTTTAAATGTGTCACTGTTTTATGAAATTTTATATAGTATCTGAAGAAGCAACTTGCAAAAGCACTTGTCCTTTTTATTCATTAAACATTTTATATATGTGAAGATTCTGCCATGGCTGTCCAGTCGGTGTTGCTTTGTATGACGTTTTTGCCTTATCTTCTGGATATTCAGTACGTACTGGTGATTCTTTTTCTTGCTTATGTAAAAACCTGTGATACATATTACTTGAAACCCAGGAACAGATTAAATAAAACATTGGGTTTTGCCAATTGTAACACCAATGGTCTCATTTATTTAGCTTTGTGTGGTAATTGTGAGGCATTTTACATATGCAAAACTGAAAGGAAACTAAAATCTAGAATGTATGAACAAAGGACTGATATAAAAAAGATGAATTCAAATAATGCTTTATACAAATATTCTTTGGATTGTACAGGAGCAGAGGTTTTCTTTTTTTCTAATTGAAATACTGCCAATTGATCTTAGGGGTGGACCATGGGAGTCACATTTAGAGTACAGAGAATTTTACTGGCAGTTAGTGTTAGAAGCAAATGAACACCCTGGCTTAAATGATATGGTTTCACTGAAGCCAAGCTGCAAAACTTTGAATACTACATGTTTTGTCTAAAAACTTTTGTCCAGTAGAAGGCGGTGTTCCATTAGGATTTTACATATAGAGGCTCTTAATTATTTTCAGGATTGCTTACATTTATCTTGCTTTTATGCATATCAGTCTTCAAACATTTTTAAATGTTTTTAAATGTTTATTGATGTCCACTGTATAGTTTTTACCATTCTTACATGTATTTAAAGTTTTATAAAAACTGATTTTGTTAATACTTAATTGTTATTTGTTGACCTTGTTAATCTTCTCTCCTGTGACATATACTCTATTTTCTCTTTATCACTACAAAAAAAGACTGAGGGCAGGATTCACGAAGACTTGCACGGAGTGTAAGAGACGTGCAACTCTCCATGCAAGCCTCGCAATCCAGGAACAGCCCTAAACTCCGTGTAAGAGACCAGCTAAAATGTCTCTTACACGGACTGGACGTGGACATGCTAAATACCTCACTTGCAGCCGAAAGGTATGCAAATGAGGTATATAAGCGATCCATGAAGCAGAAAGCAGTCCGTGTAAGAGATGTTTTAGCTGCAGAAATGTACTCAGTTGACAACTGAGTATGTTTCTGCAAATTCCACAATGGAGCCATGTCAGCTCCAAAAAAAGGGTGCATAAGACAGAGGCAGCATGCCAATGGCCAAATATGTGGCCATTGGCAACATAACCCGATGCCAATATATTAAAAAATGTATATTTTTTTTTCGGCGATCCTCCATGTTTAAACGCAGCGCAGCCCCGCGCAAATGGGCTGCGCTGCATAAAACATAAAAACGAAGGTTATAAACCCACAAATGTGGGTTTTATGCAATACATGGAATGACAATGCAGGGACCAGCAGACCAGAAGCAACATGACCACTGTGTAGTGGTTGCTAAGGGGGGAAGCTGAGTCTAAGAAATGTAACTAAGCATTAGTAGGCAATCTTATGTAAATGAGGCTTAGGATACTGAATCCCACATTCACATAGCAGATGAGCACTGTCTGAGTAGTGTAAGAGATACATAAGGGGGAGGAATAGAGTAAGAGGTAGGTGACATCACAGGGGGGAATGGTAGAAATAAATGCATTTCATTGGAGGGCAGTGTAACATGACAGATGACAGACACACATCAGGGAAAGAGGAGTGGCACAACATAAGTCTGGGAAAGTGAAGAAATGGAAGGTGTACGCCATCCCTACACTCAAAATTTCTTGTTGGTCGTGCATGCGCATGTGTGCGCACGTGTAAGGCAGATTCAGCATGTGGGAGCGTGTTGTTAAATGTTTAACACTGTTTGCACGGGTGTGCGTGTGTGTAAGGCAGGTTAAGAATCTGGAAGCCTGTTGCTTGATATATAAGGTTGTTTGCGCTGGTGTACGTGCGTTTTAACTCAAATAAGCTGAGACTGAACCATGTAAGCATGTGTGCGCGCGTGTAAGCCACTGTGAGTGTGTTTATGCTGGTGTGCACGTTGCTTCCCCCTGAGGAAAAAGAGAGGAAAGAGGAAGCAACAAAATTACTAGGAAGCTGACAGGGAATACTGCTGGAGCTAGCAGATGAAAACAATTGGAAGCAGGCAATTACACAGGCAGAATAGAAGCCCAACCCAGCACTTAAAACTCTGCAACCAGCACTGCAGGATGTTTCTCTCAAGAGACACTGCAAGACAGGAGTAAGCTATCAGAAGTGAAAACTGAAAAATCTGAACTCAGAGGAGAAATGCTAGGGGCTGCCATAGCTGTCATAATCAGACATAGGCGAATTGCTGAGGGTGTTGACAATGCAGATGGTTCCAGAGAACCCACAGTGAGGAGACGGAGAAGAGTATACAGGCCCCGGGTCACCTACCATGGGTTACATGAGCTGGAGATAGTAGAGCGCTGTAGAGTGGACAGAGACCTCCTGCAGCAAATTGTTGAGCTGTGCAGGCCACGCCTCACACACAGAACCAACAGAGGGGAACCCATCCCAGTGGAACCCAAGGGATGTGTTGGCCTAAGAATACTAGCAACAGGTACCTTCCAGAGACCAACTGGTGATATGATGGGGATATCACAGGCATAAGCCTCCAGGGTACTGCACCAGTTCCTGGATGCCATGTCAGTACATGTCGGTGATCATGTATATTTCCCCAATGCCCGTGAGGTAGTGGCCAGCAATATGCGTCTCTTCCAGCAAATAGCGGGATAGCCTGAGGTACTTGGTGCAATAGACTGCATGCACATTTGCATCAAAGCACCAGCCGGTGAGCGGGGTAGGGCCTACATTAACCGCAAGGGTTACCCTCCATCAAGTGCCAGGTCATGAGTGATGCCCAGGGCATAATAATGAATGTGTGTGCTGGCTGCCCTGGGAGCTACCACGATTCCCACATCTGGCATTTGATGCAGCTGTACCAGACATTTGCCAATGGGGACATCCCACACGGACACCTAGTGGGGGATGCAGGTTATGCACTGGAGCCGTGGCTGATGACACCCATCAGAAATGCACACACACCTGAACAGGAACGCCATAATGAGGCACACACACAGACACGTAATGTCATAGAGCGTGTGTTTGGGCTGCTCAAGTCACGGTTCCAGTGTCTGGACACATCTGGTGGAGCCTTGCAGTACACACCAACTACATGTACCCAAATGGTCATGATATGTGCTATGCTACATAATATGATCTTGTGAAAACAGCTGCAGCAGGACCAGCATAGGGCCGGGTAAAACAGCCCCCCACCATTGCCAAGGCCATCACAGGCAGAGCATGACTCGGAGGAGGAACAACCTGAGCCTGCCCCAGTAGGCAGAAGGAGGTGTGCACAGTATACCATGGTATTGGCAAAGAGGCAACTCGTAGCACATACACTGGCTCAGTAGGAACCCTGGGAATGATACCCCCCTCTGACTCACTCAAATAATAACATGGATGCCTAAAATTACATGACCTGCTCACACACATGTGCAGGGAGTGTAATATGTGCATCCGACAGAGGCAGCCCTGCAGCACCACCTGAGGCATGAATGCCATGTGTCAAGTAATACCCTAGGGTGTATAGACTAGTATGAACCTATGAACCTATGATGATACACATTGTACAGGACACTAATGGTAATCCCAATTCTTCCTCAACTGATGGTAGGAAGCGTGTTGGGAATTCACACATATGCTCTGGATCACACAAATATCACAAACAACATACCAAACACACACACATATTGCCAACATGCATCCTGACAGGTGCTGTGCAACCCCCCCCCACAATGAAACATATCGATCCCAGCAGACTGCTGCCTCCCTGACATTATGTCAGCCTTACCACAGGAAATGTACACAAAGAGCAGTGTACAACAACACTGGTTGTTGTCAACAAAGGTGTTTCCTGAATGGATACTAAGAACTACCACCCCAGAACCATGAGAAGCTTGGTCTGCACAGCTATGGAAAGGATCAGCATGTACTGCAGACATATAGATATTGTGGATCTACTGACACCGGACACCACCCAGTGTGGCTTTCTTAAGTGCAGATCATGCCCCTAAACATGTTTGAGTCATGTGAAACAGTCATGAAGGTCATTGATGAGGGCAATGTGGTCCACACAGCATAGCTGGACCTTGCAAACGCTTCCATACAATACCCTATGTGTTCATGATAGATATGCTCACCAGCTAAAATATAAACACCTATGTCACCAGAGGTGATGCAAACCAGACCACGGACAGAACTGACATGGTCAGACATGCTGCAGCCTACTTGAAAACATGTCACATGCAACACATAGTTCGCAAAGTCAGTGTGCTAAACAGTCACAGCCCCTAAGGCCAAACACAATGCCTGACACACTTGTAATTGGTGACTCCATAGCCAGACACACTGACGTCCCACTCACCAGACTGAACAAGGAAAAGGTCACAGTACGCTGCCTGTCGGGCACTAGAATCTGCCACATAACACAAGCACTGAGGACACCCCACAGCAAGTACAATCATGACTCACTCATTGTCCATGCTGATGTGAACAACCTGAGACATACCTCCCTGGTCTACATGAAAAGAGACATACAGGAGATCTCAGATTAAGTAGCCCAGGCTGGTATGACACTGACCCTGAGAAGTATCCTACCCTCACCAAGAATGATGCCACAATACAGAGACAAAATGATCAGCCTTAATACTTGGCTTAATCACTGGTGTCATTCCAAGGGGATCCAATGTCTGTCTGCCTGGGATGACATGCTCGACAAGCCACGCTGCTTCTCAAGGGATGGCTTGCACCTTACACCCCTGTGCTTCTGGATACTGGCAAAGGCTTTTGCCACCCCCATAGTACCTTGTTTAGGCAAGGCTCAAATGACAAACCTACCACCCTCAAAATCAAAAATGGAAACAAACTAAGGGTAATGCTGCTCCATGCCATAAGTGTAGACCTCAAGATGCACACCCTTGAAGCTCTCCTCAGTATGGAAAACAACGATGTCTGTGCTGTGACTGAAACCTGGTTCAAGGCTCATGAGAGCACCCTGGCACTATCAGGTTTTACCTCATATCATGCGTTCCGGCCGCAAAATATGGAAAGAACCACAAAAGGAGAGGGAGTATCCGTATTCACCAAGGATACCCACACCTCCAGGTTGTCGGCAACGCACGAAGCATCGGAGACCATCCAGTTGCAATTAACCATAGGCAAAACTGCCCTACAGGTTGTAGCATGCTACAGACCACACTCTCAAACTCAGGATCCCCACACAGCCTTCCTGAAGACACTGTAGAATATGAATGTCTCTCCAAACACAATCATATTGGATGACTTCCACTACCCAAACATAGACTGGGAATATTATTCAAGCCCTAACACCCTAGCCTAAAGGTACCTGGAGTACATAAACCCAAATGCTATGGAACAACTAGTCACCATTCCCACAAGAGGAGAAAATATACTAGACCTGATCATTACAAACATGGGGACACAATGCTCCACACCAGAAGTATATCCCTTATTGGTGAGATCAGACCATGAAGTAATCTCAATGGAGATCCACATCCCGCCCCCACACCACACCCAGCAAAAATGACCACAGTGAAGAACTACTCAAAAGGTAACTTCACACTTCGCGAGACTGGAGTGGTATCCCTCAAGGCCACCGAGCCAGTGGAAACCACAACCCATGCTGCTGAAATCCTTACAAATGCTTTCTACGAGCACCTCCTGGAGTGCATGGATCAAGCAATCCCAAATAAAATCAAGACCCTGTCCACCAAAGGCATGTGGCCAGTCTGGTGGACCCCAGCCATGAACAAAATGTACAACAAGAGGAGAAAGCTACTACATGACAGAGCTACATCCCTAAAAGGGAAGGCGTCTCTGATCATTACAAGCAAACAACTACGATCACTCATAAAATCATACAAGGCCACCATTGAGAGAGAAATAGATAAAGACACAACAGACAATCATAAGGCCTTCCTTAGCTATATTAGATACCTGGGTTGAAACACCCAGATATGCTCAGAAGTAGTCAAAAATGATACAAAAATTACTGAACCCACAGACATTGCCAACATACGGGCAGACAGGTTCAGTGCATATTTCCCCCCTCCCTCCCCACAAAAGCAGAAACATCTATCCCAGCAGCGTGTAGCCTCCCAAACATCACAGATGCCCAGGTGAGAGCTGCCCTCTCTAAAGCAAAAGAAACAGCATCAATGGGACCGGACGGTGTCCCCAGCTGTGTGCCACATGAACTTAATGATGAACTAAACCCACACATAAGGCTGCTGTGTAATCTTAGCCGTAACACAGGATACGTACCCAAAGTGTGGCGCACGACAACTGTGGTCCCACTCCACAAAGGCGGTGCTTCTACAGACCCTGTAAATTACTGCCCCATAAGCCTGCCGGTCATGGTCTGCAAAGCTATGGAGAGGATCATAATGGAACTCACAAATAAAGACATGGGGGGTCTACAGACATTGGATCCTACCCTATTCGTCTATGTCAAGGGCAGATCCTGCCTCCTGAACTTGGCCGACTTATTTGAAACAGTCACTAAGGCCATTGATGAGGGTAAGGCAGTTCACACAGCCTACCTTTAGCTTGCAAAAGCTTTCGACACAATACCCCACTCGGGCATCATACAAAAGATCACCAGCTTAAATGTAAACCCATATGTTACAAGATGAGTTGCAAACTGGCCCAAGGACAGAACACACAGGGTTAGAGTTGCTGGTGCCATGTCAGACTCTAAGCCAGTCACAAGCAGAGTCCCACAGGGCTCAGTCCTGGGCCCCTTCTTGTTTGGCATCTATTTCTCTGATGTACAGGCAAACATAGGGGGATTGTGGCTGACAAAGTTTGCAGATGACTGCAAACTGGGCGCCATAAATGATACCCCATCAGACACAGACATCCTTCAGAGAGGCCTCATAGAAACAGATAACTGGTGCCAGAGCCATGGCCTTAGGCTAAATGCCAGATAATGTATAGTCATACCCTTCAGGAAAAACAGGGTAACCCCAAATTACCACATAGGTGGTAATCTACTAAGCACGGGAGAGGTCATCAGGGACTTGGGGACCCACGTTGACAGTAACCTCTCATTTGACACTCACATTGCTAGAGTGGTTAGGAAGACCTGCTACACTGCCCACCTGATCATGAAGGGGTTCACATCCAGATCAGGGGAGGTCATTGTGCCCCTGTACTCTTCACTTATCAGGCCAATGATTGAGTACAATGCCCCATTTGGAATGCAACATACCTGACACCTGCAGCAGTTGGAAAGACCCCAAAAGTCCCTCACCAAAAGGATAAAGGGGCTCAGACATTTGTCATATATTGCCCGACTGAAGAAACCCCAGCTCAATTCAGTCGCATACCATCTTCCCAGAGGTGATCTGTGCCTGACATACAAGGCCATGTCCAACCCGGATTAATGGACATGCTCCACCTCCAAAACTCCAAATCCACCTGACCCACGTGAGCAAGAGACCTAAACCTCAGCACGGATATAAATAGGAAATGCTGGAGGGACAGATTCATCACCCAGAGACTCCCTACATTATGGAACAGAGTCCCAGTCCATGTTAGGCGGAGCCCCTCACTGGCTCTGTTCAAGAGGAATCTCGACGAGTGGATGGGAGATTGTAGGTGTACCCCGGGGATCATCTGTGTCACTGCTGGACAGAGGCACAACAAACCAATGGGTATAGTTATTCTCAACCTAAGGGGTGGTGAAAGCCACACACACTCTGGCTAGGCTTGTAAATGCCCTTGGGCAGATAGCCTAGTATGAACCTATGAACCTAAACCAGATAGAATGTGCAACCCACAAAGCTTGGTCCTGGGACCTTACCAGTTCGGTATATATGTCCCATAGGTACAGCCCAACATGGAATGATTGTTCCTGAACATGTTTACAGAGGACTCCAAACTGCCCAACATATCTGGACCTACAGCTGACAGAAGCTTCCCACAAAAGGGCCACATAGAAACAGACAACTGGTGCCATAGCCATGTGAGCATGCTAATTCCAGAAAACTGTATAGTCAACCCCTGTGGATATACAGTAAGTGCCCACTAATTTCCACAGAGGTGTCAAACCATTACATACCTAACATGTAATGACAGACCTGGGGACACAAGGTGATAGATATCCTGCATTGGACAAACATGTGGCTGTAGTGTTAACAGAAACAATCCATATAGCCACCTAATCATGAAGGATGCCGGATCTAGATAAGGGGAGGTCATTGTGGCTCTGTAGTCATCCTTCATCAGCGTTACAATTGACTACATTAGCCCCTGTGGAGTGTACCTCAGCAGACACCTCCATCAACTGTAAAGTCCCCAACAGTACCTCACCAGGAGTATCAAAGAGCTTGAACAGATGTCATGTATTGCCTGATTAAACATAATGCAGCTCCACACAGCTGCCATACTGCCCAGCCAGAGGCAAGCTGTGCCTGATGTATAAAGCCATGTCCAAGTTGGAATCAATTAACATGCTGCACCTTGTACAATCTGAATGGCAGTGAGTTATGCACATGAGGGTCGTGAACCCCAGCACTGACATAGATAGGACAAGCTGTACTTCTGATCCATATCACAGAAGCCACCCCAATGCATGATTAAACTCCCAGTAGAGGTTAACCATAGAGTCACTCATTGATTCTCCTCAAGGGAACTCTTGATGAGTGGATGGCAGATGGTATGTTTACCCTGGTTATCACTGTTATGTCATGGGTAGATGGAGGCACAGTATACTGGCCATGACATATGTCATGGCAAACTCCACCTACAATGTTTGTGGAAGGATAAACACACTCTCCAACTATCATTAGAAATGGCCAAGGGCACATCGCTAGTGTTTGCCAATGTACACCTATGTTGTGGAATACACTACCAATGTTGGACAGGCCTGCAGTACATAGTTCGTATCTGAACATAATGCAACATGGTCAGATGTGCACAACTGGACACTAACCAGGCATTTGTGCTCACTATGGAAATGTAGAGCAGTGATAGGACTACAGCCAAGGATACTGTCCACCACAGTGAAAGTACTGAACCAGTACACTATACAGTACTACAGTGTTATGTCAGTGTGAACGGATGTTGACAAGTGTATGCAAAGTATCCCATGCAAACCCTGCAGGCACAGTATAATCCCTGTTTAGTTCACACACAAAGCAGTTGGACAGTAACTACACAACATGACACACAACACACAACCATAAACAGGAGATATTTGTTGAAGTTCACACTCATCCACAAATGTGATGGGCTGCATAGTTCAACATATGGAAAGCTCACACTGGGCATGCTCACACACTTTGATACATGAGACATATTACAGACAACATGCCATGTGAAGGCTGAACTGGGCATGCTCACAAACTAGGCCAAATATCAGTTTAGCATTTGGCCACACATAACTGGTATTTGCATGTGTTAGTCCAGGACACAACAACATTACAGCGATCTGGCCAGTCCTCACAGTTAAATGACTACAGAAACATATGTAATATAGTGGATCCACCCCATATGCAAACATTTACCACAGATACACAAGTTGTTCATACAAATAGGGAATGCTATGGCAATAAAGACCTGCAAACACTGCTATCAGCAACAAATAATGTGCATCTGACAATTACACATATGGGTGTAGGGGTCAACACTAGGCTGTATGCCCTAGCGAATGGCAGCTTAGCCACAGTGTGTGTGTGTGGGCTATTGGGCATGGTGTGTGTGCAAGTCTGTATGAGGGAAATGACCCTTTTGGCAACTGTGCAAACACACTACAGGGTGCACATTCCCCTATCTAAACACTGATGATGTCGGCACTCTATAAGTATATTAGGAAAAGGGAATTCTCCCATTAATGTGAATATCGCACTCTCCTAATGCATTTGTCTCTAGTGTCATAGCATAGTTAGATAGGGGTTTGAAACCTACAAATGGCAAGTGTGTGTGTTTGGATGAGAGTGGTTAGTGTGTGTGCGCAAATTTGTGTAAGGAACATGTGCCTTTTGGCAAATGGGAGAACACACTAGAGGGTGCACATTCCCCTTTCTAAACACTGATGATGTCAGCACCCTATAAGTACAGCAGGAGCAGGGAAACCTCCCAGTAATGTGAATAGCGCACTCTGCTAATGCGTAACCCCAAAGTGTCATAATATAGTTAGGTAGGAGTTTGAGACCTGTAAAAAGAATGTGTGTGTGTTTGGATGTGGGGACTCTGTGTGTGTGCAGTTTTGTATGACAAACATGTACCTTTATTAAATCAGGGGATCACACTACGTGATGCACATTACCCTTTACAAACAGTGATGATGACAGCACCCTAAACATACAGCTTGAGAAGAAACAACTGCCAGTACTCAAAATAGCGCAACATGCTACAGCGTCACTCTCAAGTACCAGAACATATTTAGGTAGGGGTTTGAAACCTGCAGGTGGCAAATGTGGGGTGTTTGTGTGTGTGCATTTCCATATGAAAAACATGTTAGTTTTGGCAATCAGGGAATCACACTACCTGATGCACATTACCCTTTCAAAATACTGATGTTGTCAGCACCCTATAAGTACAGCCAGAGAAGATGAACTATCTAGTAATCCAAATAGTGCACTTTGCTAATGTGTCTCTCTCGCACGTGTCGTGACTTAGTTAGGTAGTGGAATGAATCCTGCAAATGGCAAGTGTGCATGTGTGTGTGTGTGTGTGTGGGGGGGGGTAGTAGGGTGTGTGTAAATGCAAGTGTGAGAGAACCGATCCTTTTGGCAGATACTACAATACAGCAGATGCTGCATATTCCCACAGTAAACACAGGGGATGTCACCACACTATCAGCACAGCCAAACAGGGCTAGTTGGCTAGTAATGGCAATAGTGCACTCTGCTACTGTGTCCATTACCATTGTCAGGGTACAGATAGGTATATTTTGGTAACCCACAACTGCCACGTGTGGTTGTGTCACACAGTATGACATTGTGTGGGTCTTTGTACATAATGCATGCCATTGCCTAAACCAGCAATGGCATTGCACACATGATCTATGTGTGTGACACATTCACATAAATACCTGTGACCTGCAGTAGTTACCATGTCTGGCACATGCCTTGAGTGGATAAATGTTATTTGCAATGTATACCAATATGACTGTGTCTTACTGTGCAGGGTCCACACGCGGTATGTGTCTATACAGTGTGGGTGTATATGGTAAAATACACACAGCAGGGGATACACATCTGGTCTGGGCCATATAGTGTATACGTGGTCGATGTACAAGTGCTGCATGTTCCCACCTGTTGTGGTAGTGGTAACATGTAATTCCACTGCAATTCAGTGACCACATGCTGTGAACCCTTCAACTAGTGTGTTGTAGCTACAGTAATGCTCACGCACAATGTGTGGCTGGATGCAGTCCAGCCATATAAACACAGTTCTTGAGACTGTCATATTACCAGTGTTGTTATGAAGGATAGGTGGTCTTCCTGAGTATGGGAGGGTTGTGTGTGCCAGGCTATGAACCAGATGGCAGTCCGACACACTGTTAGCTGCACATGAGTAGGCCCTGATGCTTTGTGCTGTGCCAACAACCTGGAGGTCTGTGTATCTGTGGTACCTTGGGATACCACCCCCCTGTTCATGTATGTTACATGTGTAGGGGATGACAGGCATGGTATGGGGCATAACCTGTCAGTGATGGGTAACACCTGTTAGCAATGAATCAGGAATCTGGTACTGCACAGACATTGCAGTTCACTGTGCTGTGGACAGTGTCTGGTGCATGCATCTTCCGGTGTACACTGCTGTTGTTGTGTAGCAGCACTGTCAGTGTCCTAACCCGTGTGATACCCACGGAGGTGGCTATGTAACCCATGTCCTGCAGCATAAGGCAGTATGTGTGTACCAAGGAGCTTTGCCATTATACATGGGGCCATGGGTGTCACGTGCAGGATGACCCCTGCACATCATTTTGGCTTCCCTAGCATGTAAGCACATGTTGACAGCCAGCGGATACCCTATGAATGACATTGGAGACTGAGCATAATGTATACATAGAACACCCTTCCCACATATAGTGGTAGCATACCAGGTGAGGGTATGTTGGCAAACAAGATCAGGATCATACTGGCCTGTGCCACATGCTGAGAGAACCATTCCATGTTCCCTATCATGATTAGTCATGAGATGGGGTAAGCAATAGCATCAGCTGATTTTATTAGGTACTCGGCAGGGAGTCAATCAGCAGACAGTGTAGTGGGTTTTACTTTTCCAATTAAGGTACGGAGAAGTGAAGTGGCAACTGTTTGCCAGATGAACGCAGGTAGGATTCTAGTGGTGCTACTGTCAGGACCAGTGGAGCTAGGAGGTAGATGGCTAGCTAGGGCTTGAAATGTCTTAGTAAAGAATTGGTCATAACTATCAGAAACATCTTCAGGGGTTTATCAATAGTAGCAGCAGGGATTGGGGTTGAATTTTGTCCAGGATGTAGTATATATGTCATGCCACCTGACAGGGTATGGCATTACTGGGTTCAGAGAGCTCAGTCCCCAGATTGGCTGTGTGGTGGTATCCCACACATGTGTTGTACGTCCCTGGCCAAGGGTGATGGCTGACTGCATACACGCGGCGGCTGTGACATTGCCACATGACTCACATAAACCACAACTGGACCATAGAGGTGATTCACAGGTTACCTTTGCACATGCTACCCTAGTAGTGTGATTGCCATGGTGAGTACCAACACATAGGGCCAATGGGGAACAACATACTGAAGGTGTGTATGTGTGGGTGTACCACTACTGTTTCATAGCACTGCCATATATGACTGTACACATGGGTAAATGCCAGGTAAGACGTGCAATGTGTCACAGGCAACGTACATGCATACGGGACAGACAGTGACATTCTGTCATGTGTAGAGGTGACATACGTATCGTACGCTATGCAGATGTCACTAGATGTCTACAGAAGCACTGTAACTCTGCATTGCAGGTGTAAGCAGTGTTCCAGGGAACCCCAAGCGAACATGCATGCAAACAATGATACAGTAAGCAGGGCTAGAAGTAGTGCATTATACAACAAAGAAGGGGTAACAATAACAGTAAGTAACAATGCAAATATGTAGGCACTATCAACATTTACCCAGGAATACGTTGCGCAGATGCCCATGGTAGAACCGATATTATGTCATACTTATTTGTGATTTGGATTACATTGGTACTGCACACATATCTACATGCACCAACATCCACATTGCATAGTCGTTGTGGGCAACTTGACACCATTACTGTACATGTCCACTATTGCATATCACTACTTGCGTTAGCAACCCCCCTGTGCTACCCCTGTATGCGGCTATCTGTTGTCAACCTTACCACCAGCATGCAATTATGTGCAGCTGTTACACTTTGGTATGTAGTATGGGTGCAGATAACAATTTAGGACATTCATACAGTTACTGCAGCCGGCATGCTGGGATATACACACAATCATAGTGGCACACTGTACTGTTACCAACATGATACTACTAATACACTTCTATGTAGTCACCCTGTGCATCAGCAATGTGTTTACCTGTTCCCGCAATGATGTTGGAGCATGCAGGAGGTGGCACAGTGTCATCATATGCACAGGGTGTGAATTAGGTATGCCTGAGCCAGCCACTGATACCACCAATTGACATGTGTGTGTATGTGTGTTGGTGAGGGGCAGCAGTACAGGGTGGGGCAGTGTTGGTGCAGTGTGTGCATGTATGTGTTCACCCTAGGTGTTACAATTTTGCATGTGTGTATGCATGTACACAGTTCCACCTCATGGCTGCCATATACAGGGGTTTGTGGACAGCCACAGACTGCACCTGGCAGGTCATACAGATCAGTGTCTGTGGGCATGGACACGGTACCTGTGCCTGGCAGGGGTGTTACGGACCGTATCCAGTACTAAGCCAGACTGGGTACTGTCATCAGAAGTGGGAGTGTGTTGACTGGACACAGGTCCCTGCTGGGACTGTCCAGAGGCATGTGCACGTGGTCTCCTGGGGCATTCTGATGACAGCACAGACCCAGCATTGCTGGGGCTGCTGCTGGCACTATGGGGGTGTGCGCAAGCCTGTTGTCATCCGCGCCGACTGCCAGCTGCTGCTGTTGCCGGCATATGGCCATGTTGATGCCGCAAACACCCACCATCGCCCTGGCTCATGGACATTTGTTTGTGGAACTGCTGTAATATGTCCCCACAATGTCTGTCTATGACATCGGTGAAGTTACGGATAGCATCCGCAATGTCACGCATACTGTCTGTCATGGCTGTGCAACATGCTCTCAGCTCCCTCAGACCCTGTCTGGTGTATCTTTCCATACATGACTGTGCCTGCGTTACAGTCCTAAACATAGCTGAGGTCGACAGACCTCTTTGGGCATGTCGGCCAGAGGCAGTACGCCCACGGATGCTCCCACGAGAACCCATCGGCGACTGTCTGTGTGGTACCATCGGAGGACCCTTCTCATGGCTGATTTGTGGGGATGCATGTGCCACAGGTACCACATTACCCTGGTCTATGCCCACTGTATCCTGTCCATCACCTAGGGACAATGGTAACAAAGGATGTACT
This sequence comes from Protopterus annectens, assembly GCF_019279795.1. NCBI lineage: Eukaryota > Metazoa > Chordata > Ceratodontiformes > Protopteridae > Protopterus > Protopterus annectens. The sequence continues at coordinate 984,421,122 of NC_056728.1, forward strand.
GTCAGGATGACTGTGCACAATGATGGGGTTGACAGATGTGTACTGCCAATTGGCTGACCAATGGCAGACCCTGACACACCTTCCTGTACCATTACACAAATATCATCATTACCAGTACCCATGGCACAAGATTCAGGTTCCCTGCTGCAGGTCACCAGAGCAGCACCAGAACCTGTGGGAGGAAGACAGGAAACACAGATTACAGTCTCCAGACATTGTTACCAGTGATGCACTTCAGCACACATGCACACATGGACACATGCACACATGCACACATGGACACAGGCACACATGCACACATGGACACAGGCACACATGCAGACATGCACACAGGCACACATGCACACATGCACACATGGGCACAGGCACACCTGCGCACATGCACACATGCACACCCCGCAGTATACACACAGAGCACTACTGAGTTACACTACTGTTACTAGCATTATCAGGACTATTATAGGTAATGTTAAACACACTCACCACCATGGATGGCCTGCCTTGCTGTAACCCCAGAGTGACCTGCAGAAATGATGAGGTC
>NC_056728.1:984422162-984453216 GCF_019279795.1 Protopterus annectens
AAATTGGTACAGATGGGACCCCCCCCCCCAAAAACGGGGGGGCATAAATACATAAATGATACCCCATCAGACACAGACATCCTTCAGAGAGTCCTCATAGAAATGGAAAAATGCCAAATAATGTATAGTCATACCCATCAGGAAAAACAAGGTAACCCCTAATTACCACATAGGTGGTAATCAAATAAGCACGGGAGAGGTCATCAGGGACTTGGGGACCCACGTTGACAGTAACCTCTCATTTGATACTCACATTGCCAAAGTGGTTAGGAAGACCTGCTGCGTTGCCCACCTGATCATGAAGGGATTCACATCCAGATCAGGGGAGGTCATTGTGCCCCTGTACTCTTCACCTATCAGGCCAATGATTGAGTACAATGCCCCATTCAGAATGTGTCATACCTGACACCTGCAGCAGTTGGAAAGACCCCAAAAGTCCCTCACCAAAAGGATAAAGGGGCTCAGACATTTGTCATATGCTGCCCGACTGAAGAAACCCCAGCTCTATTCAGTCACATACCATCTGCCCAGAGTTGATCTGTGCCTGACATACAAGGCCATGTCCAACCCAGATTAATGGACATGCTCCACCTCCAAAACTCCAAATCCACCAGAGCCACGTGAGCCAGAGACCTAAACCTCAGCACGGATATAAATAGGACGTGCTGGAGGGACAGATTCATCACCCAGAGACTCCCTACACTATGGAACAGAGTCCCGGTCCATGTGAGGCAGAGCCCCTCACTGGCTCTGTTCAAGAGGAATCTTGACGAGTGGATGAGAGATCATAGGTGTACCCCAGGGATCATCTCTGTGTCACTGCTGGACAGAGGCACAACAAAGTGATGGGTATAGTTATTCACAACGTAAGGGGTGGTGAAAGCCACACACACTCTGGCTAGGCCTGTAAATGCCCTAGGGCAGATAGCCTAGTATGAACCTATGAATCTAAACCAGATAGAATGTGCAACCCACAAAGCTTGGTCCTGGGACCTCACTTGTTTGGTATATATGTCCCATAGGTACAGCCCAACATGGAATGACTGTTCCTGAACATGTTTGCAGAGGACTACAAACTGCCCAACATATCTGGCCCTACAGCTGACACAAGCTTCCCACAAAAGGGCCACATAGAGACAGACAGCTGGTGCCATAGCCATGTGAGCATGCTAATTCCAGAAAACTGTATAGTCAACCCCTGTGGATATACAGTAAGTGCCCACCAATTACCACAGAGGTGTCAAACCATTACATACATAACATGTAATGGCAGACCTGGGGACACAAGGTGATAGATATCCTGCATTGGACAAACATGTGGCTGTAGTGTTAACAGAAACAATCCATATACCCACTTAATCATGAAGGATGCCAGATCTAGATAAGGGGAGGTCATTGTGGCTCTGTAGTCATCCTTCATCAGCGTTACAATTGACTACAATAGCCCCTGTGGGGTGTACCTCAGCAGACACCTCCATCAACTGTAAAGTCCCCAACAGTACCTCACCAGGAGTATCAAAGAGCTTGAACAGATGCCATGTGTTGCCTGATTAAACGTAATGCAGCTCCACACAGCTGCCATACTGCCCATCCAGAGGCAAGCTGTGCCTGATGTATAAAGCCATCTCCAAGCTGGAATCAATTAACACGCTGCACCTTGTACAATCTGAATGGCAGTGAGCTATGCACATGAGGGTCGTGAACCCCAGCACTGACATACATAGGACAAGCTGTACTGCATGATCCATAACACAGAAGCCACCCCCATGCATGATTAAACTCCCAGTACAGGTTATCCATAGAGTCACTCATTGATTCTCCTCAAGGGAACTCTTGAAGAGTGGATGGCAGATGGTATGTTTACCCTGGTTACCACTGTTATGTCATGGGTAGATGGAGACACAGTATACTGACCATGACATATGTCATGGCAAACTCCACCTACAATGTGTGTGGAAGGATAAACACTCTCTCTGACTAGCATTAGAAATGGCCTAGGGCACATCGCTACTGTTTGCCAATGTACACCTATGTTGTGGAATACACTACCAATGTTGGACAGGCCTGTGGTACGTAGTTCGTATCTGAACATAATGCAACATGGTCAGATGTGCACAACTGGACCCTAACCAGGCTTTTGTGCTCACTATGGAAATGTAGAGCAGTGATAGGACTACAGCCAAGGATACTGTCCACCACAGTGTAAGTACTGAACCAGTACACTATACAGTACTACAGTGTTATGTCAGTGTGAACGGATGTTGACAACTGTATGCAAAGTATCCCATGCAAACCCTGCAGTCACAGTATAATCCCTGTTTTGTTCACACACAAAGCAGTTGGACAGTAACTACACAACATGACACACAACACACAACCATAAACAGGAGATATTTGTGGAAGTTCTCACTCATCCACAAATGTGATGGGCTGCAGAGTTCAACATATGGCTCAAACTGGGCATGCTCGCACACCGATAAATGAGACATATTACAGACAACATGCCATGTGAAGGCTGAACTGGGCATGCTCACAAACTATGCCAAATATCAGTGTAGCATTTGGCCACACATATCTGGTATTTGTACGTGTTATTCCAGGACACTACAACATTACAGCAATCTGCCCAGTCCTCACAGTTAAATGACTACAGAAACATATGTAATATAGTGGATCCCCCCCATATGCAAACATCTACCACATATACACAAGTTGTTCATACAAATAGGGAATGCTATGGCAATAAAGACCTGCAAACACTGCTATCTGCACCAAATAATGTGCATCTGACAATTAAACATATGGGTGGTAGGGGTCAACACTAGGCTGTATGCCCTAGGGAATGACAGCTTAGCCAGAGTGTGTGTGTGTGGGTTATTGGGCTTGGTGTGTGTGCAAGTCTGTGTGAGGGAAATGACCCTTTTGGCAACTGTGAAAACACACTACAGGATGCACATTCCCCTATCTAAACACTGATGATGTCGGCACTCTATAAGTATATTAGGAGAAGGGAATTCTCCCTGTAATCCGAATAATGCGCTCTGCTAATGTGTTCGTCTCTAGTGTCATAACATAGTTAGGTAGGGGTTTGAATCTAGCAAATGGCAAGTGTGTGTGAAGGTGGGTTGGTGTGTGTGTAAGTCTGTATGGAAGAAACATCCCTTTTGGCAACTGTGCAAACACACTACAGGGTGCACATTCCCCTTTCTAAACACTGATGATGTCAGCACACTATAGGTATATTAGGAGAAAGGCATGCTCACAGTAATGCAAATAGCGCGCTCTGCTAATGCGTCCATCTCTAGTGTCATAACATAGTTAGGTAGGGGTTTGAATCTGGCAAATGGCAAGTGTGTGTGACCGTGAGTTAGTGTGTGTGTAAGTCTGTATGAAAAAACATCCCTTTTGGCAACTGTGAAAGCACCCTACAGGATGCACATTCCCCTATCTAAACACTGATGATGTCAGCACTCTATAAGTATATTAGGAGAAAGGAAAACTCCCAGTAATGTGAATAGCGCGCTCTGCTAATGCGTCTGCCTTGAGTGTCTTAACATAGTTAGGTAGGGGTTTGAATCTGGCAAGTGTGTGTGAAGGTGGGTTGGCGTGTGTGTACGTCTGTATGGAAGAAACATTTTGGCAACTGTGAAAACACACTACAGGGTGCACATTCCCCTTTCTAAACAATGATGATGTCAGCACCCAATAAGTACAGCAGGAGAAGGGAAACCTCCCAGTAATACGAATAGCGTGCTCTGCTAATGCGTCCATCACAAATGTCATAACATAGTAAGGAAGTGGTTTGAATCCTGCAAATGGCAAGTGTGTGTGTTTGGATGAGGGGGGTTTGTATGAGTGAAATGTGCCTTTTGGCAACTGGGAGAACACACTACAGGATGCACATTCCCCTTTCTAAACACTGATGATGTCAGCACCCTATAAGTACAGCAGGAGAAGGGAAGCCTCCTAGTAATGCGAATAGCGCACTCTGCTAATGCATCACCCCCAAGTGTCATAATATAGTTAGGTAGGAGTTTGAGACCTGTAAAAGGCATGTGTGTGTGTTTGGATGTGGGGACTCTGTGTTTGTGCAGTTCTGTATGACAAACATGTTATTTTATTAAATCAGGGGATCACACTACATGATGCACATTACCCTTTCCAAACAGTGATGATGACAGCACCCTATACATACAGCTTGAGAAGAGACATCTGCCAGTACTCAGAGTAGCGCAACATGCTACAGCGTCACTCTCAAGTGCCATAACATATTTAGGTAGGGATTTGAAACCTGCAGGTGGCAAGTGTGTGTGTGTGTGTGGATGTGAGGAGTTTGTGTGTGTGCATTTCCGTATGAAAAACGTGTTAGATTTGGCAATCAGGAGATCACACTACCTGATGCACATTACCCTTTCAAAATACTGATGTTGTCAGCACCCTATAAGTACAGCCAGAGAAGAGGAACTATCTAGTAATCCGAATAGTGCGCTTTGCTAATGTGTCTCTCTCACGTGGCATGACTTAGTTAGGTAGGGGAATGAATCCTGCAAATGGCAAGTGTGTGTGTGGGGGGGGGTAGTAGGGTGTGTGTAAATGCAAGTGTGAGAGAACAGATCCTTTTGGCAGATACTACAATACACCAGATGCTGCATGTTTCCCCAGTAAACACAGGGATGTCACCACACTATCAGCACAGCCAAACAGGGCTAGTTGGCTAGTAATGCCAATAGTGCGCTCTGCTACTGTGTCTATTACCATTGTCAGGGTACAGATAGGTATGTTTTGGTAACCCACAACTGCCACGTGTGGTTGTGTCACACAGTATAACCTTGTGTGGGTCTTTGTACATAATGCATGCCATTGCCTAAACCAGCAATGGCATTGCACACATGATGTATGTGTGTGACACATACACATAAATACCTGTGACCTGCAGTAGTTGCCATGTCTGACACATGCCTTGAGTGGATAAATGGTATTTGCAATGTATACCAATATGACTGTGTCTTACTGTGCAGGGTCCGCATGCGGTATGTGTGTATACAGTGTGGGTGTATATGGTAAAATACCTGCAGCAGGGGATACACATCAGGTCTGGGCCATTTAGTGTACATGTAGTCAATGTACAGGTGCTGCATGTTCCCACCTGTTGTGGTAGTGGTAACATGTCATTCCACTGCAATTCAGTGACCACATGCTGTGAACCCTTCAACTAGTGTGTTGTAGCTACAGTAATGCTCATGCTCAATGTGTGGCTGGATGCAGTCCAGCCATATAAACACAGTTCTTGAGACTGTCATATTGCCAGTGTTGTTATGGAGGATAGGTGGTCTTCCTGTGTATGGAAGGGTTGTGTGTGCCAGGCTATGAACCAGATGGCAGTCCGACACATTGTTAGCTGCACATGAGTAGGCCCTGATGCTTTGTGCTGTGCCAACAACCTGGAGGTGTATGTATCTGTGGTACCTTGGGATACCACCCCCCTGTCCATGTGTGTTACATGTGTAGGGGATGACAGGCATAGTATGGGGCATAACCTGTCAGTGATGGGCAACACCTGTGAGCCATGAATCAGGAATCTGGTACTGCACAGACATTGCAGTTCACCATGCTGTGGACAGTGTCCGGTGCATGCATCTTCCGGTGTACACTGCTGTTGTTGTGTAGCAGCACTGTTAGTGTCCTAACCTGTGTGATACCCATGGAGGTGGCTATGTAAACTGTGTCCTGCAGCATAAGGCAGTATGTGTGTACCAAGGAGCTTTGCCATTATACATCGGGCCATGGGTGTTACGTGCAGGATGACCCCTGCACATCATTTTGGCTTCCCTAGCATGTAAGCACACGTTGACAGCCAGCGGATACCCTATGAATGACATTGGAGACTGAGCATAATGTAGACATACAACACCCTTCCCACATATAGTGGTAGCATACCAGGTGAGGGTATGTTGGCAACCAAGATCAGGCTCATACTGGCCTGTGCCACATGCTGAGAGATCCATTCCATGTTCCCTATCATGATTAGTTATGAGACGGGGTAAGCAATAGCATCAGCTGATTTTATTAGGTACTCGGCAGGGAGTTGATCAGCAGACAGTGTAGTGGGTTTTACTTTTCCAATTAAGGTACGGAGAAGTGAAGTGGCGACTGTTTGGCAGCTGAACGCAGGTAGGTTTCTAGGGGTGCTACTGTCAGGACCAGGGGAGCTAGGAGGTAGATGGCTAGCTAGGGCTTGAAATGTCTCAGTAAAGAATTGGTCAACACTATCAGAAACATCTTCAGGGGTTTTATCAATAGTAGCAGCAGGGATTGGGGTTGAATTTTGTCCAGGGTGTAGTGTATATGACATGCCACCAGACAGGGTATGGCATTACTGGGTTCAGAGAGCTCAGTCCCCAGATTGGCTGTGTGGTGGCATCCCTCACATGTGTTGTACATCCCTGGCCAAGGGTGATGTCTGACTGCATACATGTGGCAGCTGTGACATTGCCACATGACTCACATAAACCACAACTGGACCATAGAGGTGATTCACAGGTTACCTTTGCACATGCTACCCTAGTAGTGTGATTGCCATGGTGAGTACTAACACATAGGGCCAATGAGGAACAACATACTGAAGATGTGTATGTGTGGGTGTACCGCTACTGTTTCATAGCACTGGCATATATGACTGCACACGTGGGTAAATGCCAGGTAAGACGTGCAATGTGTCACAGGCAACGTACATGCATACAGGACAGACAGTGACATTCTGTCACGTGTACAGTTGACATACGTATCGTACGCTATGCAGATGTCACTAGGTGTCTACAGAAGCACTGTAACTCTGCATTGCAGGTGTAAGCAGTGTTCCAGGGAACCCCAAGTGAACATGTATGCAAACAAAGATACAGTAAGCAGGGCTGGAAGTAGTGCATTGTACAACAAAGAAGGGGTAACAATAACAGTAAGTAACAATGCAAATATGTAGGTACTATCAACATGTACCCAGGAATACACAGCGCAGATGCCCATGGTAGAACTGATATTATGTCATAGTTATTTGTAATTTGGATTACATTGGTACCTCACACATATCTACATGTGCAAACATCCACATTGCATAGTCGTTGTGGGCAACTTGACACCATTACTGTACATGTCCACCATTGCATATCACTACTTGCGTTAGCTTGCCCCCTGTGCTACCCATGTATGCGGCTATCTGTTGCCAACCTTACCACCGGCATGCAATTATGTGCAGCTGTTACACTTTGGTATGTATTATGGGTGCAGATAACAATTCAGGACATTCATACAGTTACTGCAGCAGGCATGCTGGGATATACACACAGTCATAGCGGCACACTGTACTGTTACCAACATGATACTACTAATACACTTCTATGTAATCACTCTGTGCATCAGCAACATGTTTACCTGTTCCCGCAATGATGTTCGAGATTGCAGGAGGTGGCACAGTGTCATCATATGCACAGGGTGTGAATTAGGTATGCCTGAGCCAGCCACTGATACCACCAATTGACATGCGTGTGTATGTGTGTTGGTGAGGGGCAGCAGTACAGGGTGGGGCAGTGTTGGTGCAGTGTGTGCTTGTATGTGTTCGCCCTAGGTGTTAACATTTCGCATATGTGTATGCACGCACACAGTTCCACCTCATGGCTGCCATATACAGGGGTTTGTGGACAGCCACAGACTGCACCTGGCAGGTCATACAGATCAGTGTCTGTTGGCATGGACACGGTACCTCTGCCTGGCAGGGGTGCTACGGACCGTATCCAGTACTAAGCCAGACTGGGTACTGTCATCAGAAGCGGGAATGTGTTGACTGGACACAGGTCCCTGTTGGGACTGTCCAGAGCCACGTGCACGTGGTCTCCTGGGGTGTTCCGATGACAGCACAGACCCAGCATTGCTGGGGCTGCTGCTGGCACTATGGGGGCGTGTGCGAGCCTGTTGTCCATGCCGACTGCCAGCTACTGCTGTTGCCTGCATACGGCCATGTCGATGCCGCAAACGCCCACCATTGCCCTGGCTCATGGACATTTGGTTGTGGAACTGCTGTAGTATGTCCCCACAACGTCTGTCTATGACATTGGTGAAATTACAGATAGCATCCGCAATTTCATGCATACTGTCTGTCATGGCTGTGCGACATGCTCTCAGCTCCCTCAGACCCTGTCTGGTGTACCTTTCCATATGCGACTGTGCCTGCATGACAGTCGGAAACATAGCTGAGGTCGACAGACCTCTTTGGGCATGTCGGCCAGAGGCAGTACGCCCACGGATGCTCCCACAAGAACCCATGGGCAACTGTCTGTGTGGTACCATCGGAGGACCCTACCCATGGCTGCTGTGTGGGGACGCATGTGCCACAGGTACCACATTACCCTGGTCTATGCCCACTGTATCCTGTCCATCACCTAAGGACAATGGTGACAAAGGATGTACTGGCAGGATGACTGTGCACAATGATGGGGTTGACAGCTGTGTACTGTCAATTGGCTGACCAATGGCGGACCCTGACACACCTTCCTGTACCATTACACAAATATCATCATTACCAGTACCCGTGGCACAGGATTCAGGTTCCCTGCTGCAGGTCACTATAGCAGCACCAGAACCTGTGGGAGGAAGACAGGAAACATAGATTACAGTCTCCAGACATTGTTACCAGTGATGCACTTCAGCACACATGCACACATGCACACATGCACACATGGACACAGGCACACATGTACACATGGACACAGGCACACATTCAGACATGCACACATGCACACAGGCACACATGCACACATGGGCACAGGCACACCTGCACACATGCACACATGTACACCCTGCAGTATACACACAGAGCACTACTGAGTTACACTACTGTTACTAGCATTATCAGGACTATTATAGGTAATGTTAAACACACTCACCAGCATGGATGGCCTGCCTTGCTGTAACCCTGGAGGGACCTGCAGAAATGATGAGAGTAATGTCAGTGGGCACAACTGTGCCATTGATATTGCATATGATACAGTGCAGTAGTACACCAGTTGCCTTTCACACGTCAGCTACTGATATTGCCAGTATCACACATTCACAATTACATACTATGATGACAGATACACACCACGGACACACCGTACACATGCATAAACTAACAGTGTACAGAACAGTCAAGTGTACATATGGCATATTACCTGCACGCTCCATGTCGTGCTGCTGTGTGGATCCAGCCTCCATCATGATGCAGGTGTACTGCTGTTGCTGTTCCGGGGCTGGAGCCACAACACTTAGGAGTAGCCCCTCCAGTCTGGTGAGGGGGGATGTGTGGCCACCCCACCTCCTGTGGCAACCTGTTGCCTGTGGATATCTGATGCACGCTGACAGACATTTCGGATTAAATCACTGCAGTGATGTCATACCTGCTCATATGTCCTATTATGCTTGCCAATATCATTTACCCTACAGACAAGGTTTTGCCACAGTGCAGACCTCTCCTGCTGATTCTGACTGGTGCGTGAAAACAGGATGTCATACTCCCACACCAGGCTCTGGTGGATCTCTTCATCTTCCACTGCAGAGTAGGCGGGATTACGCTGATGCGCCATCTCCCTGGAAGAGAACACAAACAGGATATCAGCAGACTATGTCAGCAATATATGGCACACATACTATACATGTTACTCATGTGTAGTGATATACTACTACTCCCATATGTTGCATGTGTGTGTGTCGTGGTGGATACACAGGTACATGGCTAGATATCAGTGCTCAGCCAACACCTGTGCAACAATACCTGCCACATTCCACACAACATAGTAGCATGCCCCATCGGTCAGCACACACTGACAGGTCCAATGCACAACCTCACTCTGGGGGTTCATCCCAAGGTACTGTATGTGGGCCGCCATCCACTACTGTGATGTGGACACAAGTTACTCGGCCTGGATATACATATCCCACCACCACCACCAGCACAGTAGACTACTTTGATATGTATGTGATTAGACAGTTATTCACATGTTGGGACTGAGATGGTATCCATGCAGCACACTGGGCCTGTGGAAGTCACAACCCATACTGCTGACCCCTTTGCAAATGCTTACCACAGACATGCCACAGATTGCATGGAAATTCCACACACATTTCTAACCCAGACACTATGCACAAAGGTTAGGCATTGTGTCCGGTGGACACCAGACAGAGGCAGATTGTATAACAATAGTGGGAGGCTACTGCAGGACACAGCACATTCACATTAAGGGAAGGCATCTGTGGTCAGCACTGGTACTACGCTACGGTCCATCATAACAATGGCCACAGCCTACTCTGGGTGGGAAATGGCCACAAACACTATGGATGACCACAAGGCCTTCTTCAGTTATGTTACACATATGGACCAAATGCCTCAGATATGCTCTGTGTTAATACACACCTACTTAACATTCACCAAACACACAGATATTGGCAACAGTCTTGCAGACAGGTTTGGTGCACGTATCCCCCCTCCTTCTCCCCCACCAGTTGAAATAGTTATCACAGCTGTATGTAACCTCCCTATCATCTCACATGTCCAGGTGAGGGCCGCCCTCAGCAGAGCAGAACACACAGCATCACTGTGACCTCATGGTATCCCTGGATGTGTGCTACCTGCACTCCAAGAGGACATACACTGCATATAACACTAATAAATTATCTTGGACGTACTACAGGATATGTACCTGGACAGTGGCATACAGCGACAGTGGTCCCACACCACTCAAGAGGCACCTCGATCGACCCTGGGAACTACCACATCATATGCATAACCGGCCTGGTCTGCTAAACTATGGAATTATGCAGTATGGGATGCATATGCAGTGATATCGGGTACCTGCAGACACCTGCTCCCAGCCAGTGTGCCTTTGTGATGGGCTGATCCTGCCTTTTGAACCTGGCTGACCTTTCAAAGCAGTCACTACAGCCATTGCTGAGGGCAACGCACAGACAACTGTTGCCAGGATCATGGCCTAACAGTGATTGACATGTAATGTATGGTCGTCCCCTTTTGGTGGAACTACATACACACAACATATCACATGGACATACCTATAGATACAGACCTATGACACATTTGGAGGGTTCACAGTATACACACTATTAACCTGCTACTTTGCATTACCTGTGTTTGTCTCAGCTGGTTGCGTTACCACTGCTTCTGCTTGCTGCTGCTACTGTCACTGCTGTCAGCTTAGAGTCACAGTGTGTAGGTTTTTTTTTTTTTTGGTTCTCTCTCTATCTCTCTCACTCGTTTTCTCTCTCCCTCTGTCTGCTTCCAGACAGTGCAATGAATGTATTGCATGTGTGGAGTGTTAGTACTGGATGCTTTTGTAGGTATCTGCATAGGTCCATGTGATGGCTTCTGCACCAATTGTAAGCCAGCATTTGCTAATTGCATACAGCCAGTTGTGTACTGATTGCAGTTCTCACTGTGATTGCAAGTCAGTGCTATAAAAGGGTATGTGAGATAGGCATTGCCCTTTCAGATTGTAAGGGCGGGGACCATGCTGGTATGCTGTGGACACTGTTCTGTGAGTGTAAAGGTTAGTATCTCTCTCATGATTCAGGCTGTGTTGTAGATTCACATTTCTCCATTCCTCTCTCCTGTTCCCTGTAGTAAGTGTGTATGCACAATGACACCTACAACTATATTTAGTTATGTATTTATATATATATATATATGTGTACATATACATACCTTTATATATGTACATTAACTTACATTATTACCTACAAGCTAACAACTAGCATGGCTGTTTCTGTTCACACACTACTATTATGGGAATCCAGTATTTTTGACAGTAAGTCTACATGACATGCTTTGGGTACTACACATCCTATATTCCCTTTACATTCATCCCTACTATTACATGTTATATTTATTTTAGCACAATGTTATTATATGAGAGTCATGGCTTAGTGGTAGGTCATACAGACTAGTGTTTCCAAGGTCCTGACTGACAGTGGGATTTTATTTTGCTTTCGAACTGAGTACAGGACCGGTCAATCAAAGTGACTAAGGCACTCTTAAGCAGTTAAATCCTGGTCTGCGCTGGTTTGCGTGGAGCTCAAGCATGCGCACTGGTGTTGAGCTCCGTGCAACACGCGCACACCCACACTATTTTCTTTGAAAGAAAAGAAAAAGGGGAGACAGGAAAGTGGTGAAAAAGGGGTCACAAAGAGGGTAAGGCAGTAGGGAAACAAGCTTGAGATTTGCAGGAGGGATGTAGGTAAGGCCCATTGATGCCCATGTCTTCATCAGCAACAGCTGTGCATTTGTATGTAATTTGTTGTGACATTTGAAACCTTCCACCCCTGAGAGAGGTGTCAGGACAACAATAGTACTTGTACAGCCAATTGTAATTGACAGTTTCCATGTCCAGCAGACATGTGTGTGACATGGGCAGCTATGTATGGGGCGTAATTTTTTTGTGGGTACAGAGTGCCCTTTTTTTTTTTTCAGGTGAGAGTGGTATGTCAGGTGAAGGAAGTCGGTATAGCTGGGGAGGTAGGTTGGGTAGGTTAACAGACAAGACAAACAAGATGCATACAGGGGCGGTGTATGATACATGTGGGGGAATTACACAATTGAGGGGGACGGAGGTTTGGATATCCAGAGCCAATGAGCCCACAGATGGCAACAGTGGAACTGATATCCCCACCCATAGGCAGTTGCCACTGTTCCTTCACTGCCCAGGATGGGGCTGTGCTGGGGGCTGTGCAGGCCAGGCAACAGGCATGCCCGTAAGCTGTGCCACCTGGGCCTCAAGCTGGCATAGGGGCCCAAGAACAGAGTCCTGGATCTCCCTTCGCACCACAGACCAGACACCTTGGAGGGTGAGTGGACGATCTCCTCCGGCCACGCTTGCAGAGGGGGGTTGAGCCCCATCCCCTGCAGCGCTTCCACCCACAGGTGGCACAGGGCCACCAGAGGAGGGTCCGGCCTGGGCACTAGTGCCAGGTGCACTCGCCAGATGAGGTGGGAGAGGTGGGTCCGCTGGAACCCGCCTTCCCAAGCATTCTATGTTTTGCATTATGTCATGTCAGTTTGGGTTAGTAGCATATAATACCATTCACAATTAGTTGTAACAGCATGCATTAGTATTCCCATTAACCAAACACCCAGATATTCACACCATTGAACAGCAAGCATAACGCATGCATAATTTGAACAGCAATACACAGTCAAACAACATGCAGGGTTGATTAATGGCAACAGGCCATCAGGTTTGGAGGTATGAACAGGGCAGATGCATCAACGGACATGCATATATTTATAAACCAACAGGACAAATGTCCAGGGGTGTTAATTGTGTTTGCACATACCATTTACACGTCGATTGGGTTAGATGTAGTTATAGGGTGGGGTGGAGAAAATAATATTAACACCTTCATAACAAATACATATGCTGTACATTTCTGATAGCTGCAGATATATACACAATTCTGTTATAACTACAGTTTCCTATATGATAACTACTTCAATTTGATGCTAGGACTGTTACTGATACATCAATATACATTTTATTATGGCTTTGTTCAGCTACATCATCCTGCTACATTTTGCTGACAGAGCTGGAGACAACTGTGGATGTTTGGTATGTCAGACAATCATTCATACTATCTGCAATTTGTAGACTGTGAGCACCATATACAGATTTCGGGTTACACATTCCAGATGCAGAAACACTTTCATCAGGTTATGCTGTTCATTTTTGCTTCTCACATGCATTTAATTCTGTACTGACTGACTGCAGTATATTTATTCTGGAGTTATTACTACTTTATTTGTGGATACATAACCCTTTCTCACACTCTCTCACTTCTTGCAATGTTACATTTCAGGATGGTACTTCTAGGCTTTATTGACATGTTATACCTGTGGTTATTACAATCCTTTCCAACAGCCTCACTTCTGTCATGTTTCAGTATTTCAACAGGGAGATATATCTCACATGTGTTTTACTCAGCTTCTGCAGCTGTACTTTTCAGCCTACTGCAGGTTGTAAACTGTTTTATTACAGGTGGAACATCTGTATTACAGAACTTTTATTTCTGTCGTTTTCATTTTCAGTTTTACTTACATACTGCAAAACACTTTTTTAATGAAGCAATACCTGCACACACTCTTACTCTTGTTACTTGCACATTCTATTGCTTAGTGACTACACTGCACTCTTATGCTAACTGTCATACTTTTATATTTCTTTACAGTTACTAGGTGAGGATTACTGACCTGCCTGGTGGCGCAGCCGCACCAGCCTGTCGGCATGGGCTCTGCGGTTCGCAGAACGGACACCTGCAGCTGTAATACAAATGCAGTAATATTGGAATACACATCTCCATAATATCAGATAGTTTAATTCCTTACACACATAATAAAATGTAACTTACTCAGTAGTGGGGCATTGGGCATTTGCTGGGCCTCCTGGATCCATAGGTTCAATTGGTCCTGCTTGCATCTCTTCAGGTCCGCATGGTGGTGACGAACCTGCTCACCAGTCCTTGGAATCCCAGTGGCACTGGTGAGATCATGAGCCAACCGGTCCCACGCCTCAGCCCTATAAGCTCCCCATGAGACCTGGCCCTGCATGAGTTGGGCCTCATGATGATGGACTAGGAGCCAGACCATGTATCTGGACTCCTCAATGCCCCACCGCTGTGCTCGAAAGCAACTACCCTCACCTACTCCACTCATTCTGCCTGCAGGTCAGTTCTACAATCGTTTATGCTGTGTATTCCCACCTATGGGGCTTATATATGCCGTTTTTCCCACACATTTCTGTGATTGGCCATTTTGGAATTGTATCAACTTCACAGAACCTGCTTTGTCATTCAACACTTTATATTCATTGCTATATATATGCTATTACTGCATTTCTAGGTACTGCTGTCATGGCTTAGTGGTTCAGTACCTAGATTCTGGTGCATGGTATCCTGGGTTCGGATCTGGGCACTGCTTTTTATTTTTTATGACTGTCTAGACAGGGTGAGGGCTGTGTCTGTGTAAAGGCAGTTTTGATACAGGTTGATCAACGGTGCCCGTGGGTTAGCTTGTTGGCGCGGTGCGCACCTCCGCGCAAACGGGGTGCGCTGGGTTGAGCTACATTTGGCTATCAGCACACATATTACACCCAGTTCAACTACGGGCACACACTTTCAGCGTGTTAAACCACTGCTCACCTACGGGCACTCTGACTCAACTTGGTGGACTGCAGCTCAGCTATGGGCACATCTGCAGTCTTTCTTTTATTATTTATCATCACATTTTTTCAAAATATATGGGCCATTTCATTACATTTTACATAAGATCTGATTTTATATGTGTACATATATACAAGGGACTTGTTTTGTAATTATTTAAAAAAAAATTTGATGTTGTGGGGGCTCGAACCGTGCTTGTCTGCTCTTCAGCCGACATCTCTACCGCTACGCTATTGCTTCTTGGCTTACTTTGCATATTTACTTCTTATATCCTTTTCCGCTGACTGCTAACTGCAGCTGCGCTACGGGCATGCCCGCGCAAACGAGCGCACTCACATGCAAACATTTACACGGTTTAAAAAAATAATAAACTATTTTCATTTCTATGTTTTATGTTCATAGTCTGTGGGGGCATGTGTTGTGTTGTGTTTATTCACATTTCCATGGCCTCTATCGTGGGTGTTTACTTTAGGACATATTTCTCTTCTGGGGGCATGTCATCTTGCAGGGCTCGACCTACGGACACACCCCCTACTGTCTTACATGGACCGTGTAAGCCTTAGGTGTGATTCAGCATGCCTCATGCATATGCATGACATGCTGACATCACACCGTTTCACTGCAGCCTCCGTGTAAGAGTTATAACTCTTAGACGGAGGCTTCGTGAATCCTGCCCAATGTCTATACTTGAAAAAAATAGTTTTCTTGAATGTGTCTTTGAATTAGATTATAATTTATTACAGTCTTCTGTTTCCAGCACTTGAGTTACATTCTGCCACGCAATGCTTAAGGAAGTAGGTTGTTCTGTTCGTTCTGTGATTGTTTTCAATTTCAACTGTGAGATTGATAAAACCATGTTCTTGAAATGTTTGAAATTGGGGGGAGTTACAGCTTTCCAGTTCTGTGTAATATTTTTCCATGCAATAGCAAGAAGAGTCCACTAAATTACATATTTTTGCCTTGCAACACAAGAAGGCACAGGTGTATTCAACAAAACTAGAGAGTTTGTACGTTGGAAATTATCAGTGAACAGTGCCTGTAAGAAATAGTTAATGCTTTCCCAATGTTGTTTAAGTAAATGGCATTCATAGAACATGTGTGCCAACTGTCTGCTGATTATGATTTACATGTCCAACATCTATTTTCTTTATTATATATTAGTCATAATTTGTGTGGTGTTACATATATTCTATGTATAAAGTTGCCAGTATAGTGATAAAGATGTTAGTTTTGGAGATGTAAGAATTCATTTTTTATCTTTATCATCTGGCATTTTACCATTGACTGTTTCATAGTATTTCCATATATTTTGTTTATTATGAACTCTTGTGCCATAACTAATTTCTACACTGTTAATAAAATTCCTTTCCCATTTGTGGGAAATTTCATCAGCGTTATTAACTGTTCTATGAACTTAGGAACCTTTTTCCCTAACAGACTTTTACATTCTTCCCTGTTGGTTTAAACTGTTTGTCTTAATCCCTGCAATGTTAACCACATGTTATTTTCAAGGGTGAACTCACTTATAATTTGCTCTATCATTAGTACTTTACTAGTGTTTTATCAACTAATGCCAGTAAATTAGACCATTCTTACTAACTATTTTAACTCATTCACTCCAATGGAGCTCAGGACGTCTGCACTGTAACTTCTAATAGGCAGAGCCTAAGCCTTCTGACAGAATAAAATGATGACATCAACAAATGTTCATATCTCTCGCACCATAGGGATTATGAAAGTAGGATAAATGATAAACCCTTTAGCACAAACAGTTTTTATAGTGGTAGTATTCTTTAGATTCTAGGTCCTAAACTGAATTTTATAAGCCACAGTAAACACAGTAACTATTAAGTTTGTAATATTTTGTAAACATCTTACAATATCTCAGCAACCACTCAAGTTACACACCTACTATCAAGAACATTTTATTCATCTAGTTGAGAGCCTTCATAAGAGACTAAGAAGTTCTGTCTGTTACTTGTTTTTGAGATATTTAGAAAAAATGTGAAAATTATATCTATATAAATTAATGTCATAAAAACAATGGTTAACATATCTTTACCTGCACTAGACAAAGGTTAAATATTAATACAGTTGCATTTGCCATCGTGTAAGCTTTAAGATGAAATCCTTTAAAGCCTTGTACATAGCATGGTTTTGGAATTATTGATGTAAACATGAACAAGCAATATTTGACACCTTGAGGCATCAGTAGGAGTTAACTACAGATGCACCTGGAGGCGTCACTCAGGTGTAATGAGTTAACTCCTACTGAGCCCTGAGTTATAATATTATTTTGTGTATATGCTATTGGGAATATGGAAAAAGACCATGCTTTTATATCCGGATTTTTGTTTACAAAGTGCATAAAAGTCTTTAGGGCATTGATAATGTGTTTAGAATTTATAGTATTGTGTTTCCCTGTTGCCATATATTTCTTAAAAAAACAAAGTAAGCTATTCGGTACTATTTCCATATGTTTATTTATTGTATCATGAGTGCTGTTTAACCAGATTTTTTTCATGCACTAATTTTCATTTGGAAGTATATTCTTTGTTAAACCATAGAGAAACCGTCTTTAAAGCTGTCAATTGTATATATCTTTCCAAACCTGGTAACCCTATTCCACCTCCTTCCCATTTGTCAGAATGATTTCTTAGGGCAACTCTAGGTTTTTTAGGTAGCATAAGAATTTTATTAACCCCTCAAATTGTTTTAAATATGATTTAGGTAGAGGTAGTGAGCAAGTTATATAAAATGCAGAATTTTCAGGAATATAATTATTTTAATTCTATATAGTCATTCCTCCAGGGTAAAAAATTGTTTATTCCATTTTTGTATGAGTTCTTTGATATTATCTAAAATCTCTTTATAGTTAAGTTGTACTGTTGTATCTATGCCATTTGTAATTTTATCTCCCAAGTATTTGATTGTATCATTTTAGATAGATACTTATGATATTTTTATTTAATACTTCTTTGCATTTGCACTTGTTTTCTGCCTTTCCTCTAACTAGTCTAGTCCAGATACAGATTTGCTGTATCCAGGACGGTTTGTAATCTTCTGAGCAGTGCCAAAATGTGCTCTTCAATTTTTTCCCTTATGTCTGCTAGTTCTCTCCTCTCCTGCACTTTTACTAGCTTATTAGTTTAGCTAGAGCAGTAGAGAGCAGAAAAAGCAACTTTCCAGATTTTAAGTATTTTTTCTTGCATTTTTCGACTGTTTGTGTTATTCGACGACTGTTTCTGTCTATTTTATAGTGGTATTACCTGTTTTTCCTGTTTTTATAAGCTTTAATTGTTGGTTGCACTTCATAGTTTAAGTTTGCTTAAAAGTTAAACTACAGGCTAATACACTCAAGTGTACTAGCTTTTGATAGCATTTAATCGAAAAGCAAAGCATTTATTGTGTTTTCTGTTCTGTCTGTGAAAAAAATTTGAAAAAAACAAAAAAATATTCTTGTTTTCCTAACTTTCCTGGCTAGTTTGTTCCAGTGATCAGATTTTGCTGATCCCTGGGCTTTGTCTTGGTTCCTGTGTTTCTTCATTTTCCTTGTTTGGTTGAAGGGAAGTTTCTTTACTCACCAGTGGGAGTGGGGAGTACTGAGCTGCCTGTTTGTCCTCAGAGGAGTGGTTTAAGACAGTAACTTGTAGTTCATTGGCCATTTTGGGTCATTTCCTGCCTTTTCCAGCCCCCTGCTATAAAGCACGCTTTGGCGGGCTTTTCTGGCTGTAGAGAACTCAGCACAGCTCCTCGTGGTATTCAGCAGAGTTCATAGAGCAGCAGAGAGCAGAAAAAGCAACTTTCCAGATTTTAAGTATTTTTTCTTGCATTTTTTGACTGTGTTATTCGACGACTGTTTCTGTCTATTTTATAGCGGTATTACCTGTTTTTCCTGTTTTTATAAGCTTTAATTGTTGGTTGCACTTCATAGTTTAAGTTTGCTTAAAAGTTAAACTACAGGCTAATACACTCAAGTGTACTAGCTTTTGATAGCATTTAATTGAAAAGCAAAGCATTTATTGTGTTTTCTGTTCTGTCTGTGAAAAAAATTGAAAAAAAAAAAAATGTTCTTGTTTTCCTAACTTTCCTGGCTAGTTTGTTCCAGTGATCAGATTTTGCTGATCCCTGGGCTTTGTCTTGGCTCCTGTGCTTCTCCATTTTCCTTGTTTCGTCGAAGGGAAGTTTCTTTACTCACCAGTGGGAGTGGGGAGTACTGAGCTGCCTGTTTGTCCTCAGAGGAGTGGTTTAAGACAGTAACTTGTAGTTCATTGGCCATTTTGGGTCATTTCCTGCCTTTTCCAGTCCCCTGCTATAAAGCACGCTTTGGCGGGCTTTTCTGGCTGTAGAGAACTCAGCACAGCTCCTCGTGGTATCCAGCAGAGTTCCTAGAGCAGCAGAGAGCAGAAAAAGCAACTTTCCAGATTTTAAGTATTTTTTCTTGCATTTTTCGACTGTTTGTGTTATTCGACTACTGTTTCTGTCTATTTTATAGTGGTATTACCTGTTTTCCTGTTTTATAAGCTTTAATTGTTGGTTGCACTTCATAGTTTAAGTTTGCTTAAAAGTTAAACTACAGGCTAATACACTCAAGTGTACTAGCTTTTGATAGCATTTAATTGAAAAGCAAAGCATTTATTGTGTTTTCTGTTCTGTCTGTGAAAAAAATTGAAAAAACAAAAAAATATTCTTGTTTTCCTAACTTTCCTGGCTAGTTTGTTCCAGTGATCAGATTTTGCTGATCCCTGGGCTTTGTCTTGGTTCCTGTGCTTCTCCATTTTCCTTGTTTGGTCGAAGGGAAGTTTCTTTACTCACCAGTGGGAGTGGGGAGTACTGAGCTGCCTGTTTGTCCTCAGAGGAGTGGTTTAAGACAGTAACTTGTAGTTCATTGGCCATTTTGGGTCATTTCCTGCCTTTTCCAGCCCCCTGCTATAAAGCACGCTAAAGCGTGCTTTAGCACGGAGTTGCCACTAGAGCACCATTGGGCAGCGCTGGTTTAACAAGGTTAAACTTTTTCTGGCTCCATAAAGTCTGTTCTTCATTTTTTCCCTTAGAACTGCTCTACTAGTAACCTAAACAGTATATCCCTTAACTAAAAAGCGCAGCACTTGTTCCTAAAAGCTTTTTTTTTCAAAAAAAGCTCAGCACTTCTCTTAAAAGCATCTTCTTTGCAGGTTAAGCACTTCTATATTATACAAAGTCCCTCCCTTGCGAAACCCTCCCAGGAGTACCCACTTCCTTACTAAGTCCTCTCTTATTCAGTCTCACACCTAACTTCTTAATTTTTCTAGAATGTCGAAGGGCCAGATGCTGGCGTCCTCTCCTGCCCAGTTGGTGAATCTGGGAATATTGAGGCAATGTTACAATTGCCTCATGTACACAGACAACCCTCTCCTCCTCCCACATAACACAAATACTTGCGAGAGATGCAGCTATTTAGCCAAACTGGAGGCTGAGCTCTCTCAACTCAGGACTGGCAAGACCAGACAGGAGGAGAAGGCAACTACACACACCACAAAACCAGCCTCACATAATGCAACCACACCACTGAATCAAACACATAAACACACAAAGACATACTCGGAGGCTCTGAGTAAAAATTTACCTAAACAGTAGAGGCCTCCAAAGCAGACACCCAAGCAACTGCTACCTCAAGACACCCCACAAGCAACACATAAACCCCAAAATCAGTGTGCAAAGCAGTCACAGCCCTTAAGGCCAAATACAACACCAAACATACTTGTCATAGATGACTCCATAGTCAGACACACTGACGTCCCACTCACCAGGCTGAACAAGGAGAGGGTTACAGTAAGCTGCCTGTCGGGCGGTAGAATCCGCCACATACCACAAGCACTCAGGTCACTCCACGGCAAGTATAAATATGACACAGTCATTGTCCATGCTGGTGTGAACGACCTGAGACGTACCTCCCTGGACTACATGAAAAGAGACATAGAGGAGCTCTCTGATTATGTAGCCCAGGCAGGTATGACCCTGACCCTGAGCAGTATCCTTCCTTCACCAAGAATGATGCCACAATATAGAGACAAGATGATCAGCTTTAACAATTGGCTTAATTTCTGGTGTCATTCAAAGGGGATCCAGTGTCTGTCTGCCTGGGATGACATGCTTGACAAGCCACGTTGCTTCACAAGGGATGGCTTGCACCTGTCACCCCTGAGATTCCAGATATTGGCTAAGGCTCTTGCCACCCCCATAGTGCCTTTTTTAGGCAAGGCTCAAATTCTAAACCTACCACCCTAGAAAACAAAAATGGGAAGAAACTGAGGGTAATACTGCTCAATGCCAGAAGTCTAAATCTCAAAATGCATGCACTCGAGGCCCTTCTCAGTATGGAGAACATCAATGTCTGTGCTGTAACTGAAACCTGGTTCAAGGCTCCTGAGAGCACCCCAGCACTATCAGGTTTTACCTCATATCATGCGTTCCAGCCCCAAAACCCAGACCACACCACAAAAGGAGGGGGTGTATCCATATTCATCAAGGATACCCACACCTCCAGGTTGGTGGCAACGCACAAAGCTTTGGAAACCATCCAGGTGCAACTAACCATAGGAAAAACTGCTCTACAATTTGTAGCATGCTACAGGCCACCCTCTCAAAAGCAGGAACCCCACACAGCCTTCCTGAAGACACTGGAGGGTATAAATGTATCTCCAAACACCATCATATTGGGTGACTTCAACTACCCGAATATAGACTGGGGCCATTACTCAAGCCCTAACTTTATAGCCCAACGGTTCCTGGAGTTCATAAATTCAAATGCCATGGAACAGCTAGTCACTGTTCCCACGAGAGGAGAAAATATACTAGATCTCATTATCACAAACATGGGGACAAAATGCTCCACACCGGAAGTATATCCCTCATTGGTGAGATCTGATCATAAACTAATCTCACTGGAAATCCACATCCCACCCCCACCCCAAACAAAAAAGACCACAGTGAAAAACTTCTCTAAAGCAAACTTCACACTACTCAAGACTGGTGTGGTATCCTTCAAGGCCCCCGAGCCAGTGGAAACCACAACCCAAGCTGCGGAAGCCCTTACAAATGCCTTCTATGAACACCTCCAGGACTGCATGGATCAGGCAATCCCAAATAAAACCAAGACTCTTTCCACCAAGGGCAAAAGTCCAGTCTGGTGGACCCCAGCCATTAACAAACTTTACAATAAGAGGAGAAAGCTATTACATGATAGAACAAAATCCATAAAAGGGAAGTCACCCTGATCATTATTAGTAAAAAATACGAGCACTCATAAAATCATCCAAGGCCAATTTTGAGAGAAAAATTGCCATAGATTCAAAAGACAATCATAAGGCCTTTTTCAGCTATGTTAGAAACCTGGGTGGAAACTCCCAGATATGCTCAGAATTAGTCCAAAATGATACAAAAATCACTGAACCCACAGACATTGCCAACATACTGGCAGACAGGTTCAGTGCAAACTTCACCCAAAAGGAGGGATAAATATCCCAGCGGAGTGTAGCCTCCCAGACATCTCAAATGCACAGGTGAAAGCTGCTCTCTCTAAAGCTAAAAACACAGCATCAATGGGACCGGATGGTGTCCCCGGCTGTGTGCTACACGAGCTCAATGAGGAACTAAACCCGCACATAAGGCAGCTGTTTAATCTCAGCCTTACCACAGGATACGTGCCCAAGGAGTGGCGTACGGCAACTGTGGTCCCACTCCCAAAGGCGGTGCCTCACGGACCCTGGTAATTACCGCACCATAAGCTTAACAAGTCTAGTCTGCAAAGCTATGGAGAGGATCATAATGGAGCTCATAAACAAAGATATAGGGGACTTGCAGACATTGGACCCGACCCAGTTTGGCTTTGTCAAGGGCAGATCATGCCTTTTGAACTTGGTCGACTTCTTCGAAACAGTCACCAAGGCCATTGATGAGGGAAAGGCAGTCCATACAGCCTACCTTGACCTTGCAAAAGCTTTCGACACAATACCCCACTCGGGTATTATAGAAAAACTTACCAGCTTAAATGTAAACCCATATGTCACAAGATGGGTTGCAAACTGGCTTAAGGACAGAACCTACAGGGTTAGAGTTGCTGGCGCTATGTCAGACTCCAAGCCAGTCACAAATGATGTCCCACAGGGCTCGGTCCTTGACCCCCTATTGTTCGGCATCTACTTCTCAGAAGTACAGGCCAACATAGGAGGACTTTGGCTGACAAAGTTTGCTGATGACTGCAAACTGGGAGCCATAGTGGAAAGTGCATCGGATACAGATATCCTTCAGAGGGGACTCACGGAAACTGATAGCTGGTGCCAGAGCCATGGCCTGAAGTTAAACACCAAAAAATGTATAATCATACCCTTCGGGAAAAACAAGGTAACCCCAAGCTACCATATAGGTGGCAATCCACTAAGCACAGAAGAGGTTATCAGGGACCTGGAGACCCAGGTTGACAGTGGCCTTTCTTTTCACTCTCACGTTGCTAAAGTGGTTAGAAAGACCTTCTACATTGCCCACCTGATCATGAAGGGATTCACATCCAGATCTAGTGAGGTCATTGTTCCCCTGTACTCTTCACTTATCAGACCAATGATCGAGTACAATGCCCCATTCAGGATGTATCTCACCCGACACCTGCAGAAATTGGAAAGACCCCAAAAGTTCCTCACCAAAAGGATAAAGGGACTCCAAAATCTGTCATATGCTGCCAGATTGAAGAAACTCCAGCTCTATTCAGTCGCATACCATCTGGTCAGAGGTGACCTGTGCCTGACATACAAGGCCATGTCCAACCCGGAATTAATGGACATGCTCCACCTCAAAAAATCCAAATCCAGCAGAACCACTAGAGCAAGCGACTTAAAACCTTAGCACAGATATAAATAGGACGTGCTGGATGGATAGATTTATCACCCAGAGACTCCCTATGCTGTGGAATAAAATCCCGGTCCATGTGAGGCAGAGCACATCGCTGGCTCTGTTCAAGAGAAATCTTGACCTGTGGATGGGAGATCGTAGGTTTACCCCGGGAATCATCTCTGTGTCACTGCTGGACAGAGGCACAACAAACTAATGGGCACAGTATTTTTTCATATAAGGGGTGGCGTAAGCCACAAAACTTTGGGCTAGGCTTATAAATGCCTTAGGGCAGATAGCCTAGTATAAACCTATGAACCTATGAACCTAAGCACTTTACCAGACTTCTTGTAGCAATTATTGTAGCACACAAAAGTGCTACCAGCACTAAATGTTCTACAAGGAAACAGCTCCAGTACGTATTAATGCCCACCCCCTCCAGGCATGTCAAAAGATCAGTTCCCTGTGCTTTCTCCTATGAACCTGGTAAACTTGGGCATCTTAAGACAATGTAACAACTACCTCATGTACACTGACAACTCTCTCCTCTTACCCCCCAACATTCAGACTTGTGAGAGATGCACTTTTATATCCAAATTGGAAGCCATGCATTATCCAGCCAAGACCAGAATAGCTGGTCAAGAGAAGACGGTCAACACTTGCACCACACCACATGCAACACATAGCCCTCCAGAACACACACTGGCATTGCCTTCACAAAAAAAAACACAAACCACACACCCACCTTCATGGAGGCTCTCAATAAAAATCTAACCAAACAGCAGAGACCTCCAAGGCAGAAATACACTAGACCATGACAATACAACATTAATCACGAGACACATAACTCTCCTAAACAGTGTTCCACTCAACCAAAGCCCCTGAGGCAAAACAGCATGCCCAACACACTAGTCATAGGTGACTTGATAGTGAGGCACACTGATGTCCCACTCATTAGGTTGATTAAGGAGAAAGTAACAGTCAGCAGTCTGTCAGGTGCCAGGATCAGCCAGATGATGCATGTACTCATGTCCCTCAACAACAGGTACAAATATGACTCTGTCATTGTGCATGTGGGTGTGAATGACCTGAGACATACCTCCCTGGACTACATGAAAAGAGACATGGAGGAGCTCTCAGATTATGTAGCCCAGGTGGGTATGACTCTAGCCCTGAGCAGCATCCTACCATCTCCCAAAATGATACCACAGTACAATCAGAAAATGATTGATTTCAACAATTGGCTAAGTTCCTGGTGTCATTCTAAGGGGATCCAGTATCGGTTTGCCTGGAATGACATGACTGACAGACCTTGATGCTTTGCCAGAGATGGGCTGTATCTGTCATACCTGGGCTTCCGGACACTGGCCAGGGCTCTTGCCACCCCTATAGTGCCTTTTTTAGGCGGTGTTCCAAAGACCAAATTGCCACCATAACAGCTACAAACAAATACAATCTAAGGGTCATGCTGCTCAATGCTAGAAGTCTAAATCTCAAAATGCACTCGCTAGAAACACTCCTTAAAATGGAGCACATTGACCTATGTGCTGTAACAGATACCTGGTTCAAGGCAGCAGAAAGCACCCCTGCACTACCAGGCTATAACTCATTCCACACCTTTTGGCCCCAGAACTTGGACCGAAACTCCAAAGGCAGTGGTGTTTCCATGTTCATAAAGGATGCGCTCACCTCCAGGCTGGTAGCCCAACATAATGCATCTGAGAAACTTCAGGTGCAGCTAACATTGGGTACGACAGCCATTCAGGTCATAGCCTGCTATAGGTCCCCAACATGTCACAAGGCTCACACTCCACATTCCTAAGCACCCTGGAGAATATTACGGTCCAACCTAATACTCTCATACTGGGTGACTTCAACTACCCCTCCATTAACTGGGTAAACTACTCATATACCAATACACTTGCCCAATGCTTTCTGGAATTCATTAATTCCAATGCCCTGGACCAGCTCATTCTTACCCCCACTAAGAGGCAGCAACATCCTTGACCTGGTCATTACTAACATGGGCGACCATTGCTCTACACCAATAGTCAACTCCTCCCTGGTTAGATCTGATCACAAACTAATCACCTTGGAAATCCACATCCCTTCCACCACCCCAACAAAGGTAACCACCATATAAACTTCTCCAAAGCTAACTTTGGCCTCCTAAAAACAGTAGTGGCTAACTTCATGGCACCCATGCAAATAGAGAATAGTTCCATGACCTCCGAATCATACAACAATGCACTGTATGAACACGTACACAAATACATGAATCTTGCCATACCCAACAGACCTAAGATGCTCTCCTCAAAAAAAAAAGGAAGCCAATCTGGTGGCTCCCTGCCATAAACAAACTCTACAACAGAAGGAGGAAACTGATGCAGAATAGGGTGAAGTCCTAAGACTGGAAAAACTCTCTTTTCAGCCTCAACAAAAGGTTGAGATCCCTCATCAAATCCTCTAAAGCTTGCTATGAAAACAGAATTGCAGCAGATAGTAAAGACAACCACAAGACCTTCTACAGTTATGTAAAGAATCTCCACGGCAATACCCAGATTTGCTCTGAGCTACTGAACAATGGTACCTCCTATACCGAGCCAACAGATTTTGCCAATATACTGGTGGACAGATTCAGTGCCAACTTTACCCCCCCCAAAGGACCAATCACAATACCAGTAGATTGTCAGGCACACAGTATTATTGCTGCACAGGATAAAACAGCACTGTCCAAGGCCAGGAATTCAGCTTCTATGAGACCTGACAGTATCCCTGGCTGTGTTCTACATGACCTACAGAGTGAACAGGTACATCACTTATGTGCCCTGTTCAATCACAGCCTCACCTCAGGCTTTGTCCCTACCAAATGGCACACTGCTACAGTCATCCCTCTCCACAAAGGAGGAGCAACTACAGACCCCGAGAGCTATCACCCCCATTAGCCTGACGAGTCTGATATGCAAAGTTATGGAATGCATCATCATGGACCTAATAAACAAGGATATAAGGAATCTCCAAACTCTAGATCCTACACAGTTTGTTTTGTGAAGGTTAGATCATGCCTGCTCTACTTGGTCAACTTTTTTGAGTCAGTCAAAAGAGCTGTGGCTGAAGGTAAGGTGGTTCATACAGCCTACCTTGATCTGGCCAAGGCCTTTGATACCATTCCCCACTCAGGAATCCTAGAAAAACCCATTAAGCTAGGCATCACCTCCTATATCACTAGTTCACAGATAGAACCCACAGTGTGAAAGTAGCTGACTCCAAGTCAGTCTGCTGACCAGTCACGAGTGTAGTGCCACTGGGTTCGGTCCTGGGTCCTCTCCTGTTTGGTATCTACTTCTCTGAAGTCCAGGCAAGCAAAAAGGGACTCTGGCTGACAAAGTTCACATATTATTGCAAGTTGGGAGCTATTATTAACTCCCTACAGCAAGGGCTCACTGAGACCAACGACTGGTGTCAGAACCATGGCCTTAAGCTCAATGCCAAAAAAATGTGTCATCGTCCCCATTGGGAAAAACCCAGTTCCCTTGAATTACCACATTGATGGTAGTCCACTGATCACAGAAGGCATTATAAGAGATCTGGGAACACAGGTTGACAGCAGCCTCTCTTTTGAGCACCACACTGCCACTGTGATCAGAAAGTCCTTCTCTGTGGCACATCTCATTATTAAGGGTTTTGCATCCAGGAAGAAAGAGGTCATTGTCTCCCTCTACTCTTCCCTCATTAGGCCAGTCATTGAGTACAATGTGCCATTTGGCATGTATCTCACTAGACACCTGCAACAACTGGAGAGGCCACAAAAGTATATCACAAAGAGGATCCTAAGCCCTAAACACACATATGGACAGACTCAAACAGATCCATGTCACCTACTTAGAGGTGATCTCTGCTTGACTTACAAAGCCATGTCTGACCCAGCTCTGTTAGAAATGCTACATCTAAAGAAACCCCAATCCCTCCGCACCACACACTCCAGAGACGTCAACCTCATTACCACAATCAACAGAACATGCTGGAGGGACTGGTTCATAACCCAGAGACTGTCCATGCTATGGAATAGAAATCTTGATGAGGGGATGGGCAAGAAAATTTCAACCCAGGGATCACTCCAGTGGCTTTACTTGACAGACGCACTGGGAACTAAGGTTGGGTGGCATGATGCCAGGGTAATCCTATGGGCTAGGCTTGTAAAGGCTCCAGGGCCATTAGCCTTGTACACACCTATGAACCTATGAACCCATTAAATGATAGTCTAAAAATCTTCTTAAATTGTTTTGTTGCTTTCTATAGTTCTTTTAGTGTGTTATTATCTTCTTTTAAAGTCAATAAAATGTCACCTGCAAATAGTTGTATCTTTAACGCAAGGTCAGTATCTAGTTGAATTCCTTGAATGTTTGGGTTTGCACGTATGAAATTTACTAATGGTTCTATCACTAATGCAAATAACAAAGGGGAAAGTGGGCAACCCTGTTTTGTATCTTTTGTAATGGTAATAGGCTTCGACAAGCAGGATCCTATTTTTATGTACGCTGAAGATTTATCATAAAGGGACCTTATAACTGAGGTAACATTTTTTGAAAAGCCATACTCCACCAGTACAAGCCAAAGAAATTCCCAATTCACTGAATTGAATGCACTGTTAATATCTAGGCAAATGACATTCATTTTACTTTTTGTTTTGTTTATGAAATCAATAAGGGACAAAATTCCCTTTACATTGTCATATGTATTTCTGTTTTTAATGAATCCTGTTTGATCATTCTGTATCAGTAATGGCAATATTTGCATTAATTCTGTTTGCATGAACTATCATAAATACTTAATAATCTATATTTAGTAAACTATTACATCTGTTTGAGGTACACTCATCCTTTTTTTTTATCTTGTTTCAGAATTTGTGATACTTGGGTGTATTTCCAAGAAGGATGGCATTTATTGCCTTCTTTAACTGTTGTGAACACACTTAGCAATGTATTTAAATCATTACTAGATGGCAGTTTAAACATCTCTGGTATCATATTATTATTACCTGGGGCTTTGTTTAATATTAGTTTCTTGATTTGCACTTTAATTTCTGTCATAGCTATATATTTATCTATTAATTTTCTGTGTTCCTCTGATAGTCTTAGTGTTATATTTTCCACTTTATTTTCTTGACCATTGAGTTTATTAAAATGCACTCTAAAGGGTTCTAGAATTCCTTCTAAATCTGATACCTTTTTTGTCGATATTGAATATTTCTTTTACCTGATTTCCCTTTATCATTCTTTTTCTCCTGTTAGCTATTCTCCTTAGATTTTTTGGATTCATAGAGTAAGCATACGGTTTAACCTTCTCTAGATTAATCATTGTTTTATGGCACAATATCTCTAAGTATTTTTTATTGAGATGTTCTAATTATT
The DNA here is from genome assembly GCF_019279795.1 of Protopterus annectens. Lineage (NCBI taxonomy): Eukaryota > Metazoa > Chordata > Ceratodontiformes > Protopteridae > Protopterus > Protopterus annectens. Next base: position 984,451,682 of record NC_056728.1, read on the forward strand.
TTTCTGGAGCTAAGTTGCCTTTATGAATATCTAATTTCATAAAGTGTATTTTAGTTGTAGTTCTGCCAGTTCTTTATTCCAAAGCTTTTATTTATTTTTATACCAGGCTGCCACCTTCCCATATAAATATACTTTCATTGTGTCCCATATATATATATATATATATATATATATATATATATATATATATATATATATATATATATATATATATATATGTCTGCTACCTCATCTGAAAGGTTTAAATCTAGAAATGTTTCCATCTCTGCAGTATAGTATTGCTTAAACTCTTTAAGGTTTGTTTTATTGGCTGGAATTCTTATGATTGTAAGTTTTCTCTTAAAGTTAAAATCTATTTCCAAAATTATTCCATTATGGTCTGAGAAGGGGCAAGTGATTGTTTTAACTTTGCTTATTTTTGTAGTAAGATATTTTGTTATAAACACGCTATCTATTCTAGAAAAGGTGTTATGTCTATGTGAGTAATGTGTGAATATCCATGAATCTTGTTCGGCATATGTATTTATGTCTATTAATTTATATCAGTCAGTAAACTCTGTAAGTAACTTTGATTTCTTGCATGTGTTTTTAGCATTTGTGCTCTCTTCTTTCATTATACAATTAAAGTCTCTTGCAATTATTGTACTACCTTGTTGTTTGGCTATTCTGATACCCACCCCTGGTATCCAGTAGTTGTTTACCAGGGTATAAGCCAAACCATTTATTAATATTGATACTAAACAAAACATTAATGAGATATCATTGACTGTATTTATAATCTTGGGCATCAAGGTAGTCTTTATCCATAATATTGCCACACCTCTATGCTTTTTATAATATTCTGAACTTGCTACTAATATGTAATTATGCATATTAATTGTAGTAATGTCTTTCTGTATAAGATGTGTTTCTTGTAAAAATACTACTTGCACTTTACATAGCTTAAGATATCTTTGTAAGCTTCCTCTTTTACAGATGTTATTTAAGCCATTGACATTGATAGAGATGCATTTCACAACTGGACTAACTATACCTTTGTATTTAACTGTTGTCATGTTTTGTGTTTGTACATAATCTTGTATGTGTGCTGAAAACTTTTTACCATTCATTTCATATATGTTATAAATGCATTGCATATACATCCATTTAAAAGGTACAAATAAAAACTGTCTGCATAAAAGGTGATTTTCAAAATATAAACAACCAATCATTCCCTTCATAGGAGAAAATATCCCATCCTTGAATAGGTTTACCATTCAAGTGACCCCTCTTATCCCTATTCAACATCTTTCCTCAGCTTCCGCAACAACAAATATAGCTAAAAGCATCAAATTCTTATTGCTTATTTCTGTCAAGCTTCAACTATTGAACTGTATAATACTTAAACACCATTACAGACACTCTTATATGATATTACTTCTTCTTCTTCTTTTGGCTGCTCCCGTTAGGTTTTGCCACAGCAGGTCATCTGTTTCCATTTCTTCCTGTCCTCTGCATCTTGCTCTGTCACACCAACCACCTGCATGTCCTCTTTT
>NC_056728.1:984453716-984468749 GCF_019279795.1 Protopterus annectens
TTTAATTTAAGTTTTTTTTAAAAAAAACTGGAAATCCCCAAAGTTCTGTTTTTATTTAGTCGAAAAGTATAATTATTGTATTTCTGTCTTTCTGTAAAACTTGAAAAAAACAAAAAAATATCCTTGTTTTCCATACTTTCCTAGCTAGTGTTCCAGTGATCAGATTTTGCTGATCCCTGGGCTTTGTCTTGGTTCCTGTGCTTCTCCATTTTCCTTGTTTGGTTGAAGGGAAGTTTCTTTACTCACCAGTGGGAGTGGGGAGTACTGAGCTGCCTGTTTGTCCTCAGAGGAGTGGTTTAAGGCAGTAACTTGTAGTTTATTGGCCATTTTGGGTCATTTCTTGTCTTTTCCAGCCCCCTGCTATAAAGCACGCTTTGGCGGGCTTTTTCAGCTATAGAGAACTCAGCACAGCTCCTCGTGGTGTCCAGCAGGGTTCCTAAAGCAGCAGAGACCAGAAAAGACTAACTTTCCAGATTTTAAGTATTTTTCTTGGCTTTTTCGACCTTTTGTTACTTTCGACCACTGTTTCTGCTTATTTTATCGATGTATTGCCTTTTTTTACTGTTTTTACAAGCTCAAACTGTTTATTGCACTTGCTAGTTTAAGTTTTGCTTAAAAGTTAAACTACAGGCTAATACACTCAAGTTTACTAGCTTTTGATAGCAATTAGTCAAAAAGTATATCATTTATTGTGTTTTCTTTCTGTAAAAAAAACTTGAAAAAAAAACAAAAAAAAATATCCTTGTTTTCCATACTTTCCTAGCTAGTGTTCCAGTGATCAGATTTTGCTGATCCCTGGGCTTTGTCTTGGTTCCTGTGCTTCTCCATTTTCTTTGTTTGGTCGAAGGGAAGTTTCTTTACTCACCAGTGGGAGTGGGGAGTACTGAGCTGCCTGTTTGTCCTCAGAGGAGTGGTTTAAGGCAGTAACTTGTAGTTTATTGGCCATTTTGGGTCATTTCCTGTCTTTTCCAGCCCCCTGCTATAAAGCACGCTTTGGTGGGCTTTTTCAGCTATAGAGAACTCAGCACAGCTCCTCGTGGTGTCCAGCAGGGTTCCTAAAGCAGCAGAGACCAGAAAAGACTAACTTTCCAGATTTTAAGTATTTTTCTTGGCTTTTTCGACCTTTTGTTACTTTCGACCACTGTTTCTGCTTATTTTATCGAAGTATTGCCTGTTTTTAACTGTTTTTACAAGCTCAAACTGTTTATTGCACTTGCTAGTTTAAGTTTTACTTAAAAGTTAAACTACAGGCTAATACACTCAAGTGTACTAGCTTTTGATAGCAATTAGTCGAAAAGTATAGCATTTATTGTGTTTTCTGTCTTTCTGTAAAAAAAACTTGAAAAAAAAAAAATATCCTTGTTTTCCATACTTTCCTAGCTAGTGTTCCAGTGATCAGATTTTGCTGATCCCTGGGCTTTGTCTTGGTTCCTGTGCTTCTCCATTTTCTTTGTTTGGTCGAAGGGAAGTTTCTTTACTCACCAGTGGGAGTGGGGAGTACTGAGCTGCCTGTTTGTCCTCAGAGGAGTGGTTTAAGGCAGTAACTTGTAGTTTATTGGCCATTTTGGGTCATTTCTTGTCTTTTCCAGCCCCCTGCTATAAGGCACGCTTTGGCGGGCTTTTTCAGCTATAGAGAACTCAGCACAGCTCCTCGTGGTGTCCAGCAGGGTTCCTAAAGCAGCAGAGACCAGAAAAGACTAACTTTCCAGATTTTAAGTATTTTTCTTGGCTTTTTCGACCTTTTGTTACTTTCGACCACTGTTTCTGCTTATTTTATCGAAGTATTGCCTGTTTTTAACTGTTTTTACAAGCTCAAACTGTTTATTGCACTTGCTAGTTTAAGTTTTACTTAAAAGTTAAACTACAGGCTAATACACTCAAGTGTACTAGCTTTTGATAGCAATTAGTCGAAAAGTATAGCATTTATTGTGTTTTCTGTCTTTCTGTAAAAAAAACTTGAAAAAAAACAAAAAAAATATCCTTGTTTTCCATACTTTCCTAGCTAGTGTTCCAGTGATCAGATTTTGCTGATCCCTGGGCTTTGTCTTGGTTCCTGTGCTTCTCCATTTTCTTTGTTTGGTCGAAGGGAAGTTTCTTTACTCACCAGTGGGAGTGGGGAGTACTGAGCTGCCTGTTTGTCCTCAGAGGAGTGGTTTAAGGCAGTAACTTGTAGTTTATTGGCCATTTTGGGTCATTTCTTGTCTTTTCCAGCCCCCTGCTATAAAGCACGCTTTGGCAGGCTTTTTCAGCTATAGAGAACTCAGCACAGCTCCTCGTGGTGTCCAGCAGGGTTCCTAAAGCAGCAGAGACCAGAAAAGACTAACTTTCCAGATTTTAAGTATTTTTCTTGGCTTTTTCGACCTTTTCTTACTTTCGACCACTGTTTCTGCTTATTTTATCGAAGTATTGCCTGTTTTTACTGTTTTTACAAGCTCAAACTGTTTATTGCACTTGCTAGTTTAAGTTTTGCTTAAAAGTTAAACTACAGGCTAATACACTCAAGTGTACTAGCTTTTGATAGCAATTAGTCGAAAAGTATAGCATTTATTGTGTTTTCTGTCTTTCTGTAAAAAAAACTTGAAAAAAACAAAAAAAATTATCCTTGTTTTCCATAATTTCCTAGCTAGTGTTCCAGTGATCAGATTTTGCTGATCCCTGGGCTTTGTCTTGGTTCCTGTGCTTCTCCATTTTCTTTGTTTGGTCGAAGGGAAGTTTCTTTACTCACCAGTGGGAGTGGGGAGTACTGAGCTGCCTGTTTGTCCTCAGAGGAGTGGTTTAAGGCAGTAACTTGTAGTTTATTGGCCATTTTGGGTCATTTCTTGTCTTTTCCAGCCCCCTGCTATAAAGCACGCTTTGGCGGGCTTTTTCAGCTATAGAGAACTCAGCACAGCTCCTCGTGGTGTCCAGCAGGGTTCCTAAAGCAGCAGAGACCAGAAAAGACTAACTTTCCAGATTTTAAGTATTTTTCTTGGCTTTTTCGACCTTTTGTTACTTTCGACCACTGTTTCTGCTTATTTTATCGAAGTATTGCCTGTTTTTAACTGTTTTTACAAGCTCAAACTGTTTATTGCACTTGCTAGTTTAAGTTTTACTTAAAAGTTAAACTACAGGCTAATACACTCAAGTGTACTAGCTTTTGATAGCAATTAGTCGAAAAGTATAGCATTTATTGTGTTTTCTGTCTTTCTGTAAAAAAAACTTGAAAAAAAAAAAAAATATCCTTGTTTTCCATACTTTCCTAGCTAGTGTTCCAGTGATCAGATTTTGCTGATCCCTGGGCTTTGTCTTGGTTCCTGTGCTTCTCCATTTTCTTTGTTTGGTCGAAGGGAAGTTTCTTTACTCACCAGTGGGAGTGGGGAGTACTGAGCTGCCTGTTTGTCCTCAGAGGAGTGGTTTAAGGCAGTAACTTGTAGTTTATTGGCCATTTTGGGTCATTTCTTGTCTTTTCCAGCCCCCTGCTATAAAGCACGCTTTGGCGGGCTTTTTCAGCTATAGAGAACTCAGCACAGCTCCTCGTGGTGTCCAGCAGGGTTCCTAAAGCAGCAGAGACCAGAAAAGACTAACTTTCCAGATTTTAAGTATTTTTCTTGGCTTTTTCGACCTTTTGTTACTTTCGACCACTGTTTCTGCTTATTTTATCGAAGTATTGCCTGTTTTTACTGTTTTTACAAGCTCAAACTGTTTATTGCACTTGCTAGTTTAAGTTTTGCTTAAAAGTTAAACTACAGGCTAATACACTCAAGTGTACTAGCTTTTGATAGCAATTAGTCGAAAAGTATAGCATTTATTGTGTTTTCTGTCTTTCTGTAAAAAAAACTTGAAAAAAAACAAAAAAAATATCCTTGTTTTCCATACTTTCCTAGCTAGTGTTCCAGTGATCAGATTTTGCTGATCCCTGGGCTTTGTCTTGGTTCCTGTGCTTCTCCATTTTCTTTGTTTGGTCGAAGGGAAGTTTCTTTACTCACCAGTGGGAGTGGGGAGTACTGAGCTGCCTGTTTGTCCTCAGAGGAGTGGTTTAAGGCAGTAACTTGTAGTTTATTGGCCATTTTGGGTCATTTCCTGTCTTTTCCAGCCCCCTGCTATAAAGCACGCTTTGGTGGGCTTTTTCAGCTATAGAGAACTCAGCACAGCTCCTCGTGGTGTCCAGCAGGGTTCCTAAAGCAGCAGAGACCAGAAAAGACTAACTTTCCAGATTTTAAGTATTTTTCTTGGCTTTTTCGACCTTTTGTTACTTTCGACCACTGTTTCTGCTTATTTTATCGAAGTATTGCCTGTTTTTAACTGTTTTTACAAGCTCAAACTGTTTATTGCACTTGCTAGTTTAAGTTTTACTTAAAAGTTAAACTACAGGCTAATACACTCAAGTGTACTAGCTTTTGATAGCAATTAGTCGAAAAGTATAGCATTTATTGTGTTTTCTGTCTTTCTGTAAAAAAAACTTGAAAAAAAACAAAAAAAAAAATCCTTGTTTTCCATAATTTCCTAGCTAGTGTTCCAGTGATCAGATTTTGCTGATACCTGGGCTTTGTCTTGGTTCCTGTGCTTCTCCATTTTCTTTGTTTGGTCGAAGGGAAGTTTCTTTACTCACCAGTGGGAGTGGGGAGTACTGAGCTGCCTGTTTGTCCTCAGAGGAGTGGTTTAAGGCAGTAACTTGTAGTTTATTGACCATTTTGGGTCATTTCCTGTCTTTTCCAGCCCCCTGCTATAAAGCACGCTTTAGCGCGATTTAGCGCGGAGTTGCTACAGGAGCACAGAAGAGCAGCGGCGGTTAATCAAGGTTAAACTATTCGGGCTATCTAAAGTCCACTCTTCACTTTTTTCCCTTAGAACAGCTCTTCCTAAGCTGTACTGATAATCTAACCAGCCTATTCTATACCTAATAAGTCTAGATCTACTTGATTCCTAAGTGACTATCCTCTATCCGGATAGCCTAGCACTTGCCCCCAAAGTACTCTTTACTCTGATATAGCACTTTTTTATACACAGCACCTTACCAGCCAACTACCCCTTTTCGATCATCCACATCCCTAGAAGTCTTTTTTCAAACTCATCTACACAAAGTTTTTAACTTTCCCTTCTAGCATGTCGCGGGGTCAGTTGCTAGTGTCCTCTCCTGCTCAGCTGATGAATCTGGGAATATTGAGGCAATGTTACGATTGCCTCATGTACACAGACAACCCTCTCCTTCTCCCACAAAACACGAACACATGTGAGAGATGCAACTATATAGCCAAACTGGAGGCTGAGCTCTCTCAACATAGGACTGGCAAGACCAGACAGGAGGAGAAGGTAACCACACACACCACAAACCCAGTCTCACATAGCACTATCACAACCTCATATCATACACATAAACACATAAAGACATACTCGGAGGCTCTGACCAAAAATCTACCAAAACAGCAGAGGCCACCAAAGCAGACACCCAAACAACTGCCACCACAGACCAAGACTCATGCAACACATAGACCACAAAGTCAGTGTGCCAAACAGTCACAGCCCTTAAGGCCAAACACAATGCCAGACACTCTTGTCATAGGTGACTCCATAGTCAGACACACTGACGTCCCACTCACCATATTGAGCAAGGAGAAGGTCACAGTAAGCTGCCTGTCGGGCGCTAGAATCCGCCACATAATGCAAGCACTCAGGTCATTCGACAGCAGGTACAAGTATGACTCAGTCATTGTCCATGCTGGTGTGAACGACCTGAGACGCACCTCCCTGGACTACATGAAAAGAGACATAGAGGAGCTCTCTGATTATGTAGCCCAGGCAGGTATGACCCTGACCTTGAGCAGTATCCTACCTTCACCAAGAATGATGCCACAGTACAGAGACAAGATGATCAGCTTTAATAATTGGCTTAATCACTGGTGTCATTCAAAGGGGATCCAATGTCTGTCTGCCTGGGATGACATGCTGGACAAGCCACGTTGCTTCGCAAGGGACGGCTTGCACCTGTCACCCCTGGGCTTCCGGATATTGGCAAAGGCTCTTGCCACCCCCATAGTGCCTTTTTTAGGCCAGGCTCAAATTCTAAACCTACCACCCTAGAACAAAACAAAGGAAAAAAACTAAGGGTAATGCTGCTCAATGCCAGAAGTCTCAACCTCAAGATGCACGCACTCGAAGCCCTTCTCAGTATGGAGAACATCGATGTCTGTGCTATGACTGAAACCTGGTTCAAGGCTCCTGAGAGCACCCCGGCACTATCAGGTTTTACCTCATATCATGCATTCCGGCCCCAAAATTCAGAAAACACCAAGAAAGGAGGAGGGGTGTCCATATTCATCAAGGATACCCTCACCTCCAGGTTGGTGGCTACGCACGATGCATCGGAGACCATCCAGGTGCAATTAACCATAGGCAAGACTGCTCTGCAATTTGTAGCATGTTACAGGCCACCCTCTCAAACTCAGGAACCTCACACAGCTTTCCTGAAAACTCTGGAGGGGATAAACGTAACCCCAAACACCATCATACTAGGTGATTTCAACTATCCTAATATAGACTGGGATCACTACTCAAGCCCCAACACCCTAGCCCAAAGGTTCCTAGAGTTCATAAACTCAAATGCTATGGAACAACTAGTCACCATACCCACAAGAGGTGAAAACATACTAGATCTCATCATCACGAACATGGGGTCACAATGTTTAACACTGGAGGTATACCCCTCATTGGTGAGGTCAGACCATAAACTAATCTCACTGGAAGTCCACATTCCGCCCTCACCCCAGATAAAAAAGACCACAGTGAAAAACTTCTCTAAAGCCGACTTCACACTTCTTAGGACTGGTGTGGTCTCTTTCAAGGTCCCCGAACCAGTGGAAACCATCACTAAAACCGCTGAATCACATACAAATGCCTTCTACCAGCACCTCCAGGACTGCATGGATCAGGCAATCCCAAACAAAACAAAGACTCTTTGTACCAAAGGCAAGCGTCCAATCTGGTGGACCCCAGCCATAAACAAGCTCTACAACAAAAGGAAAAAGCTACTACAAGATAGAGCAAAATCCCTAAAAGGGAAGACACCCTTGATCATTATAAGTAAAAAACTAAGAGCTCTCATAAAATCATCCAAGGCAAATTTTGAAAGAAAAATAGCCAAGGACTCAAAAGACAATCACAAGGCCTTTTTTAGTTATGTTAGAAACCTGGGAGGAAACTCCCAGATATGCTCAGAACTAGTTCAAAATGATGTAAAGATCACTGAACCTACAGACATTGCCAACATATTGGCTGACAGGTTCAGTGCAAATTTCTCCCTCCCCAAAAGGAGAAATATCTATACCAGAGGATTGTAGCCTCCCAAACATCTCGAATGCTCAGGTGAGAACAGCTCTCTCCAAGGCGAAAAACAGAGCATCCATGGGACCAGATGGTGTCCCCGGCTGTGTGATCCACGAACTCATTGAGGAATTAAACCCGCAATTAGGGCAGCTGTTTAATCTTAGCCTCACCTCAGGATACGTACCCAAGGAGTGGCGTACAGCAACTGTGGTCCCACTACATAAAGGCGGTGCCACCACCGACCCAGGAAACTACCATCCCATCAGCCTGACAAGCCTGGTCTGCAAAGCTATGGAGAGGATCATAATGGAACTCATAAATAAAGACATAGGGGACCTGCAGACATTGGATCAAACCCAATTTGGCTTTGTCAAGGGCAGATCATGCCTCTTAAACTTGGTTGACTTTTTTGAAACAGTCACCAAGGCCATTGATGAGGGCAAGGCAGTCCACACAGCCTACCTTGACCTGGCAAAGGCATTCGACGCAATACCCCACTCGGGCATCATAGAAAAACTCACCAGCTTAAATGTAAACCCATACGTCACAAGATGGGTTGCAAACTGGCTAAGTGACAGAACCCACAGGGTCAGAGTTGCTGGCGCCATGTCTGATTCCAAGCCTGTCACAAGCAGTGTCCCACAGGGCTCGGTCCTGGGTCCACTCTTGTTCGGCATCTACTTTTCAGAAGTACAGGCAAGCACAGGAGGATTATGGCTCACAAAGTTTGCAGATGACTGCAAACTGGACACCATAGTTGAAAACACATCAGACACTGATATCCTTCAGAAGGGTCTCATAGAAACGGATAACTGGTGCCAAAGTCATGGCTTAAAGTTAAACGCTAAAAAATGCATAGTCATACCCTTCGGGAAAAACAAGGTTACCCCCAGCTACCATATAGGTGGCAATCCACTAAGCACAGAAGAGGTTATCAGGGATCTGGGGACCCAGGTTGACAGTAACCTTTCATTTGACACCCACGTTGCCAAAGTAGTTAGGAAGACCTTCTACATTGCCCACCTGATCATGAAGGGATTCACATCTAGGTCAAGGGAGGTCATCATTCCCCTGTACTCATCACTCATCAGACCGATGATTGAGTACAACGCCCCATTTGGAATGTATCTGACCCGACACCTGCAGCAGTTGGAAAGGCCTCAAAAGTTCCTCACCAAAAGGATAAAGGGTCTCAAAAATATGTCCTATGCTGCACGACTGAAGGAGCTCCAGCTCTACTCAGTCGCTTACTGCCTGCTCAGAGGTGACCTGTGCCTGACATACAAGGCCATGTCCAACCTGGAATTGATGAACCTGCTTCACCTCAAAAAATCTAAATCCATCAGAACTACAAGAGCAAGAGACTTAAACCTTAACACGGTTATTAATAGGACGTGCTGGAGGGACAGATTCATCACCCAGAGACTCCCTATGCTGTGGAACAAAATCCCGGTACATGTGAGGCAGAACACCTCGCTGGCCTTGTTCAAGAGAAACCTTGACCAATGGATGGGAGATCGTAGATTTACCCCAGGGATCACCTCAGTGTCACTGCTTGACAGAGGCACAGCTAAATAATGGGCATAGTATCCTTCAAACTAAAGGGGTGGCGAAAGTCACAAAACTCTGGGCTAGGCTTATAAATGCCCTAGGGCAGATAGCCTAGTATGAACCTATGAACCTATGAACCTATGTGACCATCTCAGTGACCCTGTAGCAGGGCCTGTGAAGTCTGGTGTGCAACACACTGCCTGTTTCCTTAGTGTTATCATTTTGCTTCAGTCAGTAGCCTGTTTGGACTGTGTGTGGATATTTTATTTCTAAGAATTTATTTTGGTACTGTCAATGTACTGTGAATTCCTCTTATTATCCACACTGTATTCTCATTTCTGTGTTCAGTTAGACACATTATTTACTATCAAATATGGTGCTGTTTACTTCTCACTCTTTCACATTTCTTATATTTACTTTTGGCTTTTTACCTTACTAATTGTTTTTTTAACACCTTTGAATTATCATTTTTGACATAAGCAAGCATGCATTTATATAAAAGAAAGCAAACAGTATTAACATGTTCACAGTTAAAAACATTGTGCATCACATATATTCTTCTGTACAATATAATCAATCCAACATTATATAAGTTGGTCAGTTTCTGCTTTCCCGTAAACCTCATTCCTCCTCCAAAAGATTTTTCTGCATGTATTCTTGTTGCAATTGCCATTTTTTCTATGCAGTTTGCTCCTACTTTTTTCTAAACATCACACTTCTAGTTCTTTTCTTTCTATTACAATATTCACTGTTTCAAATATGGTTGGTTTAGAATTTGATTTCCATTTTTGATTTCCATTTCCACAAGCCATATTGTTATATTAATGTTGTACTAGCTGCTCTACTCACTAGGGGTTACTATATCCTCCTGTTTGTAGCACGTGGAGTTAATACATACTTAATCTTGTAAACTGTTCCGTTTAAGCAGCAACAGACTAGAGCTATTACTGTTTAGCAACTAGCTATATTCAATACATAGAATGGTGTATTAGCTGCTCTATCTTTAGCGGATACTATATTTTAATGTTTGTAGCACTTGGAGCGGATAAGTGCTGTATTTATTAATGAGGACATGTTCATAGGTTCATAGGTTCATAGGTAGGTACTAGGCTATCAGCCCAAGGGTGTACGTAAGCCTAGCCAACAAGGTTCCATGGCTTACACCACCCAAGAAAGTTATTTTCCTGTGTCACTGTTGAGAAGAGACACAGAAGTGACCCCTGGGGTGTATTTCCTATTTCCCATCCACTCATCAAGATTTTTCTTGATGAGTGCTAATGAAGAACTTTGCTTGACATAGATGGGTAGCCTGTTCCAGAGTATGGTAAGTCTCTGGGACAGGAATCTATCCCTCCAGCATGTCCTGTTTATTGTGGTGACAAGGTTTAGTTCCCTAGAGCATGTAGCTCAGAGTGATTGAGATTTCTTTAGGTGTAGCATGTCCAGCAGCTCTGGGTTTGACATAGCTTTATATGTTAGGCAGAGATCAGCTCAGAGTAGGTGATATGCTACAGAGTAAAGCTGGAGTTTTTTGAGGCGGTCAGTGTAGGGCATTTGTTTGAGGCCAGTAATCCTCTTTGTGAGGTACTTCTGTGGCCTTTCCAGCTGCTGAAGATGTCTTGTGAGGTACATTCCAAAAGGGGCATTGTACTCTATAATGGGGGACAATGACCTCTTTTTTCCTGGATGAGAACCCTTTTATGATGAGGTGTGCCACGTAGAAGGACGTCCTGATTACTGTGGCGATGTGACTATCAAAGGAGAGACTACTGTCCACCTGAGTCCCAAGGTCTCTTATCACAGATTTGGTGTTAAGTAGATTGCTGCCTATGTGGTAGTTTATGGGTACAGAGTTTTTACCAAAGGGGATGACACTGCACTTTTTGGCATTGAGCTTGAGGCCATGGCTCTGACACCAGGCATCTGTCTTAGTGAGGCTCTTCTGTAGGATGTCCACATCATTTGGGGACTTGACTAAGGCTCCTAGTTTGCAGTCATCTGCGAACTTCATTAGCCAGAGGCCTTCTGTGTTAGCCTGTACTTCAGAGAAGTAGATACCAAACAGGAGAGGACCAGAACGGAACCCTGTGGTACTCCACTTGTCACTGCTTTGAGTTCAGATTTGGAGTCTACATCTTTCACAGTGTGGGTTCTGTCAGTAAGCCAGTTGGCAACCCATCTTGTGACATAGGGATTTATACCTAGTTTAGTGAGTTTAGCTATAATTCCAGAATGGGGGATGGTGTTGAAAGCCTTGGCAAGGTCAGTATAGGCTGTGTGAACCACCTTACCCTCATCTACGGCTTTGGTAACAGCCTCAAAGAAGTCGATCAGGTTCAGGAGGCATGATCTGCCTTTCACAAACCTGAACTGAGTGGGATCATCCAGAGTTTGGAGGTTACCAATGTCTTTGTTTATGAGTTCCATGATGATACTTTCCATGGCCTTGCAGACCAGGCTCATCAGGCTAATAGGTTGATAGTTCCCAGGATCAGTGGTGGCTCCCCCTTTGTGGAGTGGGATAACTGTTGCTGTGTGCCATTCAGTGGGCATAAAGCCTGATGCAAGGCTATTATTGAACATGGTACTTAATTGGGGAGCCAGTTCATTCTGAAGTTCGTGTAAAACGCAGCCTGGGATGTTGTCCGGTCCCATGGATGCTGTGTTTTTGGCTTGAGAGTGCAGCTTTTACCTGCGTAGTTGTGATTACAGGGACTCTGCATTCTTTCTGTATAGATATGGGCCCTTTAAGAGGTGAGAGGGGGGTAAAGTTAGCACTGAACCTATCTGCCAGGATGTTGGTAATATCAGTTGGTTCTGTAATTTTCATGCCTTTGTGCTGTAACTCAGAGCAGATATGGGTGTTGCCATCGAGATTCTTGACATAGCTATAGAATGCTTTGTGGTTGTCCTTGGAATTAGTGGTGATTTTGTTTTCGTAGCTAGCTTTGGAGGATCTTATAAGGGATCTCAGCTTCTTACTGAGGCTGACCAGGTAGCTCCTCCACTCATGGGATTTTACTCCCTTTTGCAACAGTTTCTTCCTTCTGTTGTACAGTTTGTTTATGGCAGGGGACCACCAGATTGGCTTCCTTTTTTTGGAGGATAGCATCTTGGTTCTGTTTGGGATAGTACAATCCATGCACTCTTTCAAGTGCTTATAGAGTGCATTTGTGCAGGATTTAGCAGTTGTAACTGTACTGTCCATCTGCATGGGTGTCATGAAGTTCACCACTTCTGTCTTAAGAAGCATAAAGTTGGCTTTGGAGAAATTTGTTACTGTGGTTTCCTTAATGGGGGGTGGGGGTGGGATGTGGATATCAAGGCTGATTAGCTTATGGTTGCATCGGACCAACGAGGAGTTGACTTCATGCCCGAAAAGTGTGGTATGAGTTATAGCCTGGTAGTGCAGGGGTGCTCTCTGGAGCCTTGAACCAGGTCTCAGTAACTGCATAGATATCAATGTTCTCCATTTTAAGGAGTGCCTCAAGTGAGTGCATTTTGAGATTTAGATTTCTAGCATTGAGTAGCGTTACCCTCAGTTTTTTCTTGCCTGTTCCTGTTATGGTGGTGAATTTGTTATTGTTATTTTAACCCTGCCTAAAGAAGGCACTATAGGGGCAGCAAGATCCTTAGCCAGTATCCGGAATCCCAGGGGTGACAGGTGCAGGTCATCTTTGGCAAAGCATCGTGGTCTGTCGACCATGTCATCCCAAGCAGACAGATACTGGATCCCCTTAGAATGACACCAGAAGCTTAGCCAATTGTTGAAGTCAATCATTTTGTCCTTGTCCTTGCGGTATCATTCTGGGCGATGGCAGAATGCTACTCAGGGCTAGGGTCATACCTGCCTAGGCTACAAGATCGGAGAGCTCTTCCATGTCTCTTTTCATGTAGTCCAGGGAGGTATGTCTCAGGTCATTCACACCAACATGGACAATGACAGAGTCATATTTGTACTTGTTGTGGAGTGACCTGAGTGCGTGGGTTATGTGGTAGATCCTGACACCCAACAGACAGCTGACAGTAATCTTCTCCTTGTTTAGCCTGGTGAGTGGGACTTCAGTGTGCCTGACTATAGAGTCACCTATGACTAGTGTGTTGGGTATGTTGTTTTGCATTATTGGCTGTGGTTGAGTGGCACACTGAGTCTGTGGGCTATGTGTTATTTGGGTTGTGTTGGGGATGGAGGTTGCTTGCGTTTCTGCTTTGGAGGACTCTGTTGCTTAGCAGATTATTATTGAGAGCCTCCGCAAATGTTTTTGTGTTACTATGTGTGGATTTTGGTGGTGTAGGTTTAGTGAGACTATGTGATGAGTGTGGTGTGGTGCAAATGTTTACCTTCTCCTCATGACTGTCATGTTCAGTCTTGGTTGGAGAGAGCTTTACCTCCAGTTTGGCCAGATAAGTGCATCTCTCACAGATTGTAGTGTTGGGTGGTAGGAGGAGAGGGTTGTCTATGTACATGAGGCAATTTCTACATTGCCTCAAGATGCCCAGATTCATCAGATAGACAGGAGAGAACACTGGGTGCTGACCCTTGGACATGCCTGAATAAAAAAGTATTTTCCTCTAGATAAGTGAGGAAAGTGAGTACAAGAGCTGTTTTTCTCTAAGCCAGTGAGAAAAGTAAGTACAAAAACTGTTTTCCTCTAGGTAATGAGGAAGATTGAGTGCTATAGCAATTAGTAGCTTATTTAGTGCTTACAAGTTCTGAACAAGTGCTGAGCATGAATAAGCAAATTTAAGTGCTAAAATGAAGAATGTGTATCTGATAGTATATGATAGTTTAGCTGGTAAAAACATGGTTGCTAATTGTCCTTTAGCACATTAAACATTCCATATATGCTAACTAATCAAATATACAGAATCTTGAGAAATGGACTGACAGTTACTGGTGCTACTCTTCTTGACATCAAGGAGGTCTTTGTTACAGTGAGAATAATGGTTTCTGCTTGAATGTATCATTCTGTGTAAACTCGGCATGGTGTCCTAGCCACTCTATCACTTGTAATCACATTCACAATGTTTGCAGCATGTGGTGCTGATTAGCACCACTAGACGGGTTCACAAAAACGTTCTGCTCCTAACGTGGAGCAGTACTGGCACCTAGCTTAGAAGAATTACCAAAGTGGGGCATCATTACATTTAATGTAGGGATTTTTGTGCTGAAGTAACATAGCAATTTTACAATATTAGGATATTCCAAGTCAACACAGCTAAATTCAGGGCAGGGCAGCATCTCCTGCATTTATTACAATACTCGCAACAGCTGTTTAGTGAACTATAACCTATGCAACTGCTCTAATTTCGTTTTACTGCCATTTTTTTTCTTCCACAATATTTCTGAGGCATGCACATACCTCGGCTCCTTAGGATTGTTATTGATCATAGAAGTGGTTAGCTTTATACCTGCCTATCTTGCAAACTGTTCTACTCTTAAAAAGACTATAGCTGTTGAATCACTACTATTAACCGTGTCTGCTCCGGTTAAAGACAACCGATAACAAGCTGTGACCCGGTACTTCTTTTTATATAAGAACACCGGATTAGA
This sequence comes from Protopterus annectens, assembly GCF_019279795.1. Lineage (NCBI taxonomy): Eukaryota > Metazoa > Chordata > Ceratodontiformes > Protopteridae > Protopterus > Protopterus annectens. Next base: position 984,468,121 of record NC_056728.1, read on the forward strand.
GTAGAACTGGTACTTATTTTTAATATAAGAACACCGGACTAGAGTAGCGCTCCGGTTATTAACCCCCATTTCAGTGGTTTACCTTACTTACATTAGGATATTAATACCAGGGTTTACCTTTACTTAAATGAAGACATTAATGCCATACTACAGCTCGTAAAGCTAAAACGCTGATAGATAAGTAATAAATTACCTTCCAGCCTCCAAGTGAGTGGTTTAACTTGCGATAACTAAGGATAAAAGTAATACTCCAAGGGCTATAACACTCAAATAAAGGCGACTGCATACTACGAGAAGGCAGTACTCTCTTTAACAAGATAGTATCGAGTCAGAGCCTCGTTCCGCAGTCTGGTTTAGAAGTGTATGAAATACAGGAGGGCATTACAGCTGTAGAATGCCCTCTAGGTTAAAAAGCTGAATCGGGCTTAGCGTTGTTGTTCTGCTGGCCCCAGCTAATTCTTTTTATATTACCTAGTTACATAGGGGTTTTATCCTCTATAAATGAATTCAGGTAGTACTTGGTGAACAAGTACACACCAACTACTACCCCATTCTCAATTCTGGGCCACTGCACTCTGTCCCATGACATATTTGGACACCTAATGCATTCTTTACTGCTTTATTTTACC
>NC_056728.1:984469249-984489593 GCF_019279795.1 Protopterus annectens
GGCCTTTTTAAAAATTTTCCCTCTTTGGGGGGGAAAGGTTTACTTCCCCGTTGGGGACTTTTTTTCCAGGGGGCTGGGCGGGGGCCGGGGGAATTTTTTTCCTTTTTTGTGAGGTACATTCCAAAAGGGGCGTTGTACTCTACAAATGGGTCTAATGAGTGATGAATAGAGGGAAACAATGACCTCTTTTTTCCTGGATGAGAACCCTTTTATGATGAGGTGTGCCACATAAAAGGACTTCCTGACTACTGTGGCAATGTGATTATCAAAGGAGAGACTACTGTCCACCAGGGTCCCAAGGTCTATTATCACGCATTCGGTGTTAAGTAGATTGCTGCCTATGTGGTAGTTCATGGGTACAGAGTTTTTACCAAAGGGGATGACACTGCACTTTTCGGCATTGAGCTTGAGGCCATGGCTCTGGCACCAGGCATCTGTCTCAGCGAAGCCCTTCTGTAGGATGTCCACATCATTTGGGGACTTGACTATGGCTCCTAGCTTGCAGTCATCTGCGAACTTTGTTAGCCAGAGGCCTTCTGTGTTAGCCTGTACTTCAGAGAAGTAGATACCAAACAGGAGAGGTCCCAGGACAGAACCCTGTGGTACTCCACTTGTCACTGCTTTGAGGTCAGATTTGGAGTCTTCAGCTTTTACAGTGTGGGTTTTGTCAGTGAGCCAGTTGGCAACCCATCTTGTGATGTAGGGATTTATACCTAGTTTAGTGAGTTTAGCTATAATTCCAGAATGGGGGATGGTGTCAAAAGCCTTGGCGAGGTCAAGATAGGTTGTGAGAACCACCTTACCCTCATCCACGGCTTTAGTGACTGCCTCAAAGAAGTCGATTAGGTTCAGGAGGTATGATCTGTCTTTCACAAACTTGAACTGGGTGGGATCCAGAGTTTGGAGGTTACCAATGTCTTTTTTTATGAGTTCAATGATGATATGTTCCATGGCCTTGCAGACCAGGCTTGTCAGGCTAATAGGTCGATAGTTCCCGGGATCAGTGGTGGCTCCCCCTTTGTGGAGTGGGATAACTGTTGCTGTGCACCATTCAGTGGGCACAAAGCCTGATGCGAGGCTATTATTGAACGTGGTGCTTAAGTGGGGAGACAGTTCATTCTGAAGTTTGTGTAAAACGCAGCCTGGGATGTTGTCCGGTCCCATGGATGCTGTGTTTTTGGCTTTAGAGAGTGCAGCTTTTACCTGCATAGTTGTGATTACAGGGACTCTGCATTCTTCCTGTATAGATATGGGCTCTTTACGGGGTGAGAGGGGGATAAAGTTAGCACTGAACCTATCTGCCAGGATGTTGACAATATCAGTTGGTTCTGTAATTTTCATGCCTTTCTGCTGTAACTCAGAGCAGATCTGGGTTTTGCCATCTAGATTTTTGATATAGCTATAGAATGCTTTGTGGTTGTCCTTGGATTTAGTGGTGATTTTGTTTTCGTAGCTAGCTTTGGAGGATCTTATAAGGGATCTCAGCTTCTTACTGAGGCTGACCAGGGAGCTCCTCCAATCATGGGATTTTACTCTCTATTGCAACAGTTTCTTCCTTCTGTTGTACAGTTTGTTTATGGCAGGGGACCACCAGATTGGCTTCCTTTTTTTGGAGGATAGCATCTTGGTTCTGTTTGGGATAGCACGATCCATGCACCCGTGTAAGTGCTCATAGAGTGCATTTGTGTAGGATTCAGCAGTTGTAACTGTATTGTCCATCTGCATGGGTGTCATGAAGTTCACCACTTCTGTCTTAAGAAGCATGAAGTTGGCTTTGGAGAAATGTTTTACTGTGGTTTCCTTAATGGGGGGTGGGGGCGGGATGTGGATATCAAGGGTGATAAGCTTATGGTCGGATCGAACCAACAACGAGTTGACTTCATGTGCGGAACACCAGTCACTCATGTTGGTAATGACTAGGTCTAGGAAATTGTTGCCTCTGGTGGGGGTGTGGATAAGTTGATCTAGGGCATTGGAGTTTATGAATTCCAGAAAGCGTTGAGCTAAGGAGTTAGTACATGAGTAGTTTTCCCAGTTAATGGTGGGGTAGTTGAATTTGCCCATTATTAAGGTGTTTGGCTGAACCCTAATATTTTCCAGTACATCAAGAAAAGAGGAGTGGGAATCTTGGGGCATGGTGGGGATCTGTAGCAAGCTACGATTTGGATTGCAGTTTTGCCCAGAGTTAGTTGCACTTGGATAACCTCGGATGCATTATGCTGAGCAACTAGCCTGGAGGTGTGGATATCCTTAATGAATATGGACACACCTCCGCCTTTGGTGTTTCAGTCCAGGTTACATGGCTGAAAAGTGTGGTATGAGTTATAGCCTGGTAGTGCAGGGTGCTCTCTGGAGCCTTGAACCAGGTCTCAGTCACTGCACAGATATCGATGTTCTCCATTTTAAGGAGTGCCTCGAGTGAGTGCATTTTGAGATTTAGACTTCTAGCATTGAGTAGCATTACCCTCAGTTTTTGCTTGCCTGTTCCTGTTATGGTGGTGAATTTGTTATTTGAACCCTGCCTAAAAAAGGCACTATAGGGGCAGCAAGAGTCTTAGCCAGTATTCGGAACCCCAGGGGCAACAGGTGCAGGCCATCTGTGGCAAGGCATCTTGGTCTGTCAACCATGTCATCCCAACCAGACAGATACTGGATCCCCTTAGAATGACACCAGAAGATTAGCCAATTGTTGAAATCAATCATTTTGTCCTTGTACTGCGGTATCATTCTGGGCGATGGCAGGACGCTACTCAGGGCTAGAGTCATACCTGCCTGGGCTATAAGATTAGAGAGCTCTTCCATGTCTCTTTTCATGTAGTCCAGGGATGTACATCTCAGGTCATTCACACCAACATGGACAATGACAGAGTCATATTTGTACTTGTTGTGGAGTGACCTGAGTGCGTGGGTTATGTGGCAGATCCTGGCACCTGACAGGCAGCTGACAGTATCCTTCTACTTGATTAGCCTGGTGAGTGGGACATCAGTGTGCCTGACTATAGAGTCAACTACGACTAGTGTGCTGGGTATGTTGTTTTGCCTTAATGGCTGTGGTTGAGTGACACACTGAGTCTGTGGGCTATGTGTCATTTGGGTTGTGTTGGGGGATGGAGGTTGCTTGCGTTTCTGCTTTGGAGGTCTCTGTTGCTTATACAGATTATTATTGAGAGCCTCCGCGAATGTTTTTGTGTTATTATGTGTGGATTTTGGTGGTGCAGATTAAGTGAGACTATGTGATGAGTGTGGTGTGGTGCAAATGTTTGCCTTCTCATGACTGTCAAGTTCAGTCTTGGTTGGAGAGAGCTTTACCTCCAGTTTGGCTAGATAAGTGCATCTCTCACAGGTTGTAGTGTTGGGTGGTAGGAGGAGAGGGTTGTCTGTGTACTTGAGGCAATTTTTACATTGCCTCAAGATGCCCAGATTCATCATATAGACAGGAAAGAATACTACGAGCTGACCCTTGGACATGCCTGACTAAAAAACTATTTTCCTCTAGATAAGTGAGGAAAGTGAGTACAAGAGCTGTTTTTCTCTAAGCAAGTGAGAAAAGTAAGTACAAAAACTGTTTTCCTCTAGGTAATGAGGAAGACTGAGTGCTATAGTAATTAGTAGCTTATTTAGTGCTTACAAGTTCTGAACAAGTGCTGAGCATGAATAAGCAAATTTAAGTGCTAAAACTAAGAATCTGTATCTGCACTAGGTGAGTTACAGGACAGAAACAAGTGCAAATGCAGGCTTTCAAATCAGAAAGTTGAGAGAGATGGAAGATTGCCCAAAAGGCCAATAACTACAATTTCTGGGCCAGAACCACTCCTTATGTGGTAGACAGGTTACCTAGTGATTACCACTCCCACTGATAAGCTAGAAGGCTTCCCTCCAACACAGAAAGGCTTGGGAGACTCAGAAGCTTATATAAAGTCCTGGATACAGAAAATCTGTATCTGGAACAATAATTACAGGAAAGGTAGGAAACAGGATTACAAGTTTTATTTTATTTTATTTTTTTACAGAAAAGTAGCAAAATCAGTAGTAAAACTAGCACACTTGAGTATGCAGCAATATTAGACCAAACACAGTTAAAAAATGCAATTAAATTAAAAAGGACTAAAAGCAAGTGCAGAAAGAGTTTATTAGGTAGAATGTGGTAAAGAGATGGGACTGGGGGAGTGTCCCAGATCAAATCTACAGTGGGGTGGGCAACTGCAAAAGCCACCAAATTTAAGCTACAAACCAAAAATAAGGAAGGTGGGTGGGACAAAACAGTTTCAACAGAGATCTAAGCAACAACTAACAGTACAAACTTTAAAACCAAAAAAAAAAATATTCTCAGCTCTGTATATTTGCCGACCAGTCTCTCAGAACTGTGAGACAACAGTTTCAACAGAGATCTAAGCAACAATTAACAAACTCTATAACCAAAAAAATATATACTCAGCTCTGTATATTTGCAGATAATCTGTAAGGCAGTCTCTCAGAACACAGGTTCCAGCAACAAGCACAAGAAAAATTAATACCTAAACTACTATACTCCAATATATGCTAGCAAAATAAAAGTACTGCCACTATTAGATAGTATAGCAATACACACAACAGTCCTGACATCAACATTGTACACTAAAGTATTTCTCTGAATTGCTCATCAGTACTGACGTAAAAATGGTTGGCTTACCATTGCAGATGATGGTATCCTCTGCAAGACAGAAGGTCCTGGAAAAAGTTAAGTGAAAGGTAAGTACATCATCACAATTAACAGTAAAAAAGGGGGTAATACATTTTCCCTTTATGTGTCCCTTAACTATATTTTAAACAAGAACGTGGATGAAACTTCAACCTAAGCTAATCAATTAGAATATGTTGTTCACTGTAGTAATCTCCAATATCCCCCCAAAAACTCTTGTGAAAAGAAGTAACGTGTTGATTTAAATTGTTTTACTATACAACAGTATTCAACAACTGAGATACAAAAGTCTACCTGGAAACTCTTCTTTGGACATGCACTTTCCTCGGAGCTGTCTCCATCACAGACAGTAGACAGGAACTCTTCATTTGCTGTTAGTAATGGCTCTCTAACAGTCCCCCCATGTACCCATCTGATCATGGCCCACTGCAGCTCCTCTGCTTTGTGCAGATGAGATCATGTCAGTGGCCCTGTGGCGCACCTGGTCATATGTCCTGCTGTATCAAAAAACTGGGCAGAGTAAAAAGAAGACACACGGAGTAATAGTTAAGTGCTTTTCGTTTATGACAATTCACAAACTTCTTCAGACAAAAATCAAGTAACTAAATCACATTTAAATACAACCAATTGACCAATCAGCAAAGAAGTAAAAAGTAAAAAAAGGAAGAGAGACACAATGTAACCACCCACTTTTTTCAAAAAACTAACACCCAATATTATCAAGTTGGCATAACTCAATCAATATTAAAAATACATTAAAAAGTTTATTTAACTTAACGTTTTAAACTTTTAAGTTTTAAAATACTACTTAAAATACATCCTTCTTTCAAACCAGGCAAGTTGTAAACATTCAGCCTAATTTGCCATGTAAGTTCTAATTCGTCCAGTCTAAGAGCTTCTGGGCCACCTCTTGGGTTACTAAGTACTTGATCTATAACAATAAACCTAAAACAATGATCAGGGTATTATTCAACATGTTTAGCTAAAGCATTTTCGAGCTTATGTTTCCTTATTGCATACAAATGTTCGTAAATAAAATTACGGAGCTTCCTTTCAGTTTTGCCAACATAAAAAGCTGGACAAAACTGGCACTTAGCAAGATAAACTACCATTTTAGAATTACAGTTGTTTCTCAATTTCAAATTGAAATATAAGTTGTTTACACAAAATCTATTAGATTCCAAAATATAAGCACAATAATTGCAAGCTTGGCATTTATACATGCCTGGAGTTCTAACAGAATTCGTTCTACTATTTTCACAATAAGCTTTGAGGTTCTTACCCCTTCTGTAAATTACTAACGGTTGTTCACCTACACTTGAAAAAACATTGTTGTCACTTTTGAAAATGTCCCAGTTTTTTCCCAAAATCTTAAAACAGTCACTACTGTTTAAATTGTAGGTAGTTATAAAAGAGATATTATATTGGTTTGTTTCATATTGTTGAGCCTCAATCACATCAAAAGACATGTTGATGGATCTATTTGTACTAGAAGGACTACATACAATATTTTTCAAAAGAGGTGTGTAAAAAATGGACTGACGTTTCAAAGAGACTTCATCTATGATCTCATTAATCAAAGATTCCGGGTACCCACGAGCCAAAAACATTCCCTTAATAAAGTCACATTCATTATGGAAGACTTCATCCACAGTAATAATACGGGCTACACGGACTAATTGTCCTTTTATAATAGCCCGTTTCTGATGGTACGGATGACAACTTGAATAATGTAACATTGAGTTACAATAAGTTTTCTTCCTACGAATAGATGCTGTATATCTATCAAGCAAACTGTCCTTGGTAAGAGTAATGTCCAAGTAAGCAATAGAAGTAGAATCAAAAGTGTGTGTAAACTTTAAAAAGGAAGTAGTTGAATTAAAATAACCTACTAACAATTCACTATATTCTATATCTCCATCTAGCAAAATAAAAATGTCGTCAAGGAACCGAGTGTAAAAAATAATATGTTCCTTGTAATTACAATTGTTAAATACATACAAGTATTCCCAATGGGCCATGACCATATTGGCCCCACTGGCCCCACAGGGTGAACCCATGGCTACTCCGACCTTTTGAAGAAAAAACAAACCTTCAAAAACAAAAAAGTTATTGTCGAGGATCAAACCAAGTAATTCTTCAACTAATAAGATTTCTTCTAGGGGACACCCTTGGAGTTTTAACGTTTCACTGACCCATTCTAAAGCTAACCCATGGGGAATACACGTATATAAATCTTTCACGTCGATGGTCAAAAAGTTGAAACTTGACTTGAATTCCAAATCATTTATGTTCTTTAAAAACATCCATGAATCTTTACATATTTGTTTAATGTTAACCAAGTATTTTTGCAAAATAGAGTCAACAACTTTAGCACATGCATAGGTGGGAGAACCTCTGCTATCAACTAATGGTCGCATAGGTGGATTCTCTAGATTTTTGTGTATTTTGGGTATACCAAATAAACAAGGAAATCTAGGAAAAGTTGTGGACATATAGTTGGTTTGAATGAAGGATGTATTTTAAGTAGTATTTTAAAACTTAAAAGTTTAAAACGTTAAGTTAAATAAACTTTTTAATGTATTTTTAATATTGATTGAGTGATGCCAACTTGATAATAGTGGGTGTTAGTTTTTTGAAAAAAGTGGGTGGTTACATTGTGTCTCTCTTCCTTTTTTTACTTTTTACTTCTTTGCTGATTGGTCAATTGATTGTATTTAAATGTGATTTAGTTACTTGATATTTGTCTGAAGAAGTTTGTGAATTGTCATAAACGAAAAGCGCTTAACTATTACTCCGTGTGTCTTCTTTTTACTCTACCCAGTTTTTTGATAGTTTGTTTGTGTTTAGTGTTTTTTACCAGTTGGTCATAGCTTCTGGAGCAGAGTTGGAAGATATTGCCACACCGTTTGGAAATACTCCTGTGATTTTAAAAAATTGCAATGAACACAATGGGTTATCACCTTCCAATGTCTCAGTCGGAGACAAAACTAATTTTGATTCTGTCATCTCGCGCCTTGACCACTTGCTTGTTCGTTTGGATAATTTGGAAAGCCGGTTTGACGCAGAAAAAGTATCACTTCCGGCTTTCCCTAGTATTGCAAGGGACAACAGTACTACTGGAGGTAACCAAGGCACTAGTCGTGGCTTATTAACTAATGAAATAACATCCAGTCTATCTATTGGACAGAGGAGCATTCCGACTAACGTAGACGAGGTTTTACTCTCAGTTTCGACTCTGTTATGGCTTGAGAACAATGTAAACTGCTGTGATAACAACAAAAAGGAAAATGGTTCTGCGAATCAACATATAACGGTGACTATGAACGCAAGACCTTCATACACAGACATTGTTCAATCTAACACTTCAACGGCAGGTAATTATTTCAACATTAATACCTGGTTGTCTGACACTTCATTTTTTGGCGCTAACAGCAATAATATGCGCATTTATACAAGTCTAAGTTCTGAATTACCTAATATTTCTGTTAATTTAAAAGAGCTTGACAAACTTTCAGTTTAATTGAAGAAAACTCAACTCAAGGTTTCTTATTTTAATGAATGCATTAAGAACAAGATAGTGCCTAAAGGGCTAAGGCATTGGCAGTATCCAACGGGTTTGGAAGCCAATTCTCAATTTCACTCAGAAATCATTGCCTTGTTTGATCGCCAGGGCTTAGAATTGATTGAGCTCATGTGTAAGCATTATCGTGTGGCTGTTGATGAACTTACTGAACTGGTGTGTGAACTTGATAAGAAAATTAAGTTTGACAATGAATTTTCTCATTATAAATACGAGTACAACCGTATTTTTTCAAGTATTGATTCTTATCTCAATAAACTTAAAGCGAATAAGGTTAAAAAGTTGGACAGAGACTTGAAAGCCTATAATGACGGTTTGGCTTATCCTCGACCACCTGAATCTCAAACCTGGCAAGGTGGTAAACATCAAGGATTCTCTAACTTTAACAAAAGTAAAAATATAGTGTCTGTTGATAACCAGAATGAAGTAGTACAATTTCCTTTAAATGGGTCACTTCATGAAGGTCCAGCACAACTTGTATTCAACAGTAATGACCCAGTACAACATGTTAATCAATCTGGTCACTACAATTTGAGATCGAATAACCCTAATATTTTAGGGGAAAGACAGAAGCAACAAACTGGGCACATAAATAAAAAGAGAAAACAGAAGAACAACTAAGTAGAGACTTTATTAATATCTCTGTTTTTCATACTAGTGCCATTGCTGACTGTGAACATGTAGGGCCACTTGATACTAGTGGTCTGATTAATGTTAGTGTGCCTGTTGATAACTGTAGTACATTTATTGATTCTTCTGTTAACCTTGATGTTACACCAGTTTCTGACAATTTGGTTATTAGAACTAATTATCCTGTGTTATTATTTAATGTTAGTGGTGATTTTACAGTCTATAATTTTGCCCAAATTGATGTTTCGCCTGATTTAATAGCGTTACTATCTAAAGGTTACACTTATGTTCCACCTCAAAGTTTGGATTTGGTTAAAACTATTATTGATTTAAAATTATATACTAGAAAACTTAATTTAAACATGATGATGGGTAATTCCCTTGCTAGTGAATTTCATCAATTTAGGATACCAAGCACCTTTAATCCACCGCTAAATCCTTTAATTAAAATTTTTGAACAGTTTTGTGAACTTGACATCCGTAACTTAGCATTGTCTAAACAACTTGAGCACTTTAATTTTCACAAAGACAGGGACTTTCAAAAAGAAAGAGATTGTCTTAATTTTATAAAAATGAATGACATAAGAATATGTAAGCCTGATAAAGGCGGGTGGGAGGGGTAGTGATTTTTGACAATGCTGATTATTCTAATAGGATGTCAAACTTGTTAAACACCCCCTCTTATGCTGAGAGTTCCCTTTCTGAAATTAACAAAGCATATAGCTTAATTAAGAACGTTATTGAAGACCTGTTTATTGAAGGGAGAATTTCTCAAACTATCTATAACTATATGCCCACAACTCTTCCTAGATTTCTTTGTTTATTTGGTATACCCAAAATACACAAAAATCTAGAGAATCCACCTATGCGACCATTAGTTGATAGCAGAGGTTCTCCCACCTATGCATGTGCTAAAGTTGTTGACTCTATTTTGCAAAAATACTTGGTTAACATTAAACAAATATGTAAAGATTCATGGTTGTTTTTAAAGAACATAAATGATTTGGAATTCAAGTCAAGTTTCAACTTTTTGACCATCGACGTGAAAGATTTATATACGGGTATTCCCCATGGGTTAGCTTTAGAATGGGTCAGTGAAATGTTAAAACTCCAAGGGTGTCCCCTAGAAGAAATCTTATTAGTTGAAGAATTACTTGGTTTGATCCTCGACAATAACTTTTTTGTTTTTGAAGGTTTGTTTTTTTTTCAAAAGGTCGGAGTAGCCATGGGTTCACCCTGCGGGGCCAGTGTGGCCAATATGGTCATGGCCCATTGGGAATACTTGTATGTATTTAACAATTGTAATTACAAGGAACATATTATTTTTTACACTCGGTTCCTTGACGACATTTTTATTTTGCTAGATGGAGATATAGAATATAGTGAATTGTTAGTAGGTTATTTTAATTCAACTACTTCTTTTTAAAGTTTACACACACTTTTGATTCTACTTCTATTGCTTACTTGGACATTACTCTTACCAAGGATAGTTTGCTTGATAGATATACAGCATCTATTCATAGGAAGAAAACTTATTGTAACTCAATGTTACATTATTCAAGTTGTCATCCGTACCGTCAGAAATGGGCTATTATAAAAGGACAATTAGTCCATGCAGCCCGTATTATTACTGTGGATGAAGTCTTCCATAGTGACTTTATTAAGGGAATGTTTTTGGCTCATGGGTACCCGGAATCTTTGATTAATGAGATCATAGATGAAGTCTCTTTGAAACGTCAGTCCCTTTTTTACACACCTCTTTTGAACAGTATTGTATGTAGTCCTTCTAGTACAAATCGATCCATCAACATGTCTTTTGATGTGATTGAGGCTCAACAATATGAAACAAACCAAAATAATATCTCTTTTATAACTACCTACAATTTAAACAGTAGTGACTGTTTTAAGATTTTGAGAAAAAACTGGGACATTTTCAAAAGTGACAACAATGTTTTTTCAAGTGTAGGTGAACGACCGTTAGTAATTTACAGAAGGGGTAAGAACCTCAAAGCTTATTGTGAAAATAGTAGAACAAATTCTGTTAGAACTCCAGGCATGTATAAATGCCAAGCTTGCAATTATTGTGCTTATATTTTGGAATCTAATAGATTTTGTGTTAACAACTTATATTTCAATTTGAAACTGAGAAACAACTGTAATTCTAAAATGGTAGTTTGTCTTGCTAAGTGCCAGTTTTGTCCAGCTTTTTATGTTGGCAAAACTGAAAGGAAGCTCCATAACCATATTTACGAACATTTGTATGCAATAAGGAAACATAAGCTCGAAAATGCTTTAGCTAAACATGTTGAATAATACCCTGATCATTGTTTTAGGTTTATTGTTATAGATCAAGTACTTAGTAACCCAAGAGGTGGCCCAGAAGCTCTTAGACTGGACGAATTAGAACTTACATGGCAAATTAGGCTGAATGCTTACAACTTGCCTTGTTGGAATGAAGGATGTATTTTAAGTAGTATTTTAAAACTTAAAAGTTTAAAACGTTAAGTTAAATAAACTTTTTAATGTATTTTTAATATTGATTGAGTGATGCCAACTTGATAATAGTGGGTGTTAGTTTTTTGAAAAAAGTGGGTGGTTACATTGTGTCTCTCTTCCTTTTTTTACTTTTTACTTCTTTGCTGATTGGTCAATTGATTGTATTTAAATGTGATTTAGTTACTTGATTTTTGTCTGAAGAAGTTTGTGAATTGTCATAAACGAAAAGCGCTTAACTATTACTCCGTGTGTCTTCTTTTTACTCTGCCCAGTTTTTTGATACTTAGTTTGTTTGTGTTTAGTGTTTTTTACCAGTTGGTCATAGCTTCTGGAGCAGAGTTGGAAGATATTGCCACACCGTTTGGAAATACTCCTGTGATTTTAAAAAATTGCAATGAACACAATGGGTTATCACATTCCAATGTCTCAGTCAGAGACAAAACTAATTTTGATTCTGTCATCTCGCGCCTTGACCACTTGCTTGTTTGTTTGGATAATTTGGAAAGCCGGTTTGACGCAGAAAAAGTATTGCTTCCGGCTTTCCCTAGTATTGCAAGGGACAACAGTACTACTGGAGGTAACCAAGACACTAGTCGTGGCTTATTAACTAATAAAATAACATTCAGTCTACCTTGTGGACAGAGGAGCTTTCCGACTAACGTAGACGAGGTTTTACTCTCAGTTTCGACTCTGTTATGGCTTGAGAACAATGTAAACTGCTGTGATAACAACAAAAAGGAAAATGGTTCTGTGAATCAACATATAACGGTGACTATGAACGCAAGACCTTCATACACAGACATTGTTCAATCTAACACTTCAACGGCAGGTAATTATTTCAACATTAATACCTGGTTGTCTGACACTTCATTTTTTGGCGCTAACGGCAATAATATGTGCATTCATACAAGTCTAAGTTCTGAATTACCTAATATTTCTGTTAATTTAAAAGAGCTTGACAAACTTTTAGTTTAATTGAAGAAAACTCAACTCAAGGTTTCTTATTTTAATGAATGCATTAAGAACAAGATAGTGCCTAAAGGGCTAAGGCATTGGCAGTATCCAACGGGTTTGGAAGCCAATTCTCAATTTCACTTAGAAATCATTGCCTTGTTTGATCGCCAGGGCTTAGAATTGATTGAGCTCATGTGTAAGCATTATCGTGTGGCTGTTGATGAACTTACTGAACTGGTGTGTGAACTTGATAAGAAAATTAAGTTTGACAACAAATTTTCTCATTATAAATACGAGTACAACCATATTTTTTCAAGTATTGATTCTTATCTCAATAAACTTAAAGCGAATAAGGTTAAAAAGCTGGACAGAGACTTGAAAGCCTATAATGACGGTTTGGCTTATCCTCGACCACTTGAATCTCAAACCTGGCAAGGTGGTAAACATCAAGGATTCTCTAACTTTAACAAAAGTAAAAATATAGTGTCTGTTGATAACCAGAATGAAGTGGGTCACTTCATGAAGGTCCAGCACAACTTGTATTCAACAGTAATGGCCCAGTACAACATGTTAATCAATCTGGTCACTACAATTTGAGATCAAATAACCCTAATATTTTAGGGGCAAGACAGAAGCAACAAACTGGGCACATAAATAAAAAGAGAAAACAGAAGAACAACTAAGTAGAGACTTTATTAATATCTCTGTTTTTCATACTAGTGCCATTGCTGACTGTGAACATGTAGGGCCACTTGATACTAGTTGTCTGATTAATGTTAGTGTGCCTGTTGATAATTGTAGTACATTTGTTGATTATTCTGTTAATTTTGATGTTACACCAGTTTCTGACAATTTGGTTATTAGTACTAAACATCCTGTGCTACTATTCAATGTTAGTGGTGATTTTACAGTCTACAACTTTTCTCAAATTGATATTTCGCCTGATTTAGTAGCGTTATTATCTAAAGGCTATACTTATGTTCCACCTCAAAGGTTAGATTTGGTCAAAACCATCATTGATTTAAAACTGTATACTAGAAAACTTAATTTAAATTTGATGATGGGTAATCCTCTTACTAGTGAATTTCATCAATTTAGGATACCGAGTACCTTTAACCCACCATTAAATCCCTTAATTAAAGTTTTTGAACAGTTTTGTGAACTTGACATCCGTAACTTAGCACTGTCTAAACAACTTGAGCACTTTAATTTTCACAAAGACAGGGACTTTAAAAAAGAAAGAGATTGTCTTAATTTTATAAAAATGAATGACATAAGAATATGTAAGCCTGATAAAGGCGGGGGGGGGGTAGTGATTTTTGACAATGCTGATTATTCTAATAGGATGTCAAACTTGTTAAACACCCCCTCTTATGCTGAGAGTTCCCTTTCTGAAATTAACAAAGCATATAGCTTAATTAAGAACGTTATTGAAGACCTGTTTATTGAAGGGAGAATTTCTCAAACTATCTATAACTATATGCCCACAACTCTTCCTAGATTTCCTTGTTTATTTGGTATACCCAAAATACACAAAAATCTAGAGAATCCACCTATGCGACCATTAGTTGATAGCAGAGGTTCTCCCACCTATACATGTGCTAAAGTTGTTGACTCTATTTTGCAAAAATACTTGGTTAACATTAAACAAATATGTAAAGATTCATGGATGTTTTTAAAGAACATAAATGATTTGGAATTCAAGTCAAGTTTCAACTTTTTGACCATCGACGTGAAAGATTTATATACGGGTATTCCCCATGGGTTAGCTTTAGAATGGGTCAGTGAAATGTTAAAACTCCAAGGGTGTCCCCTAGAAGAAATCTTATTAGTTGAAGAATTACTTGGTTTGATCCTCGACAATAACTTTTTTGTTTTTGAAGGTTTGTTTTTTTTTCAAAAGGTCGGAGTAGCCATGGGTTCACCCTGCGGGGCCAGTGTGGCCAATATTGTCATGGCCCATTGGGAATGCTTGTATGTATTTAACAATTGTAATTACAAGGAACATATTATTTTTTACACTCGGTTCCTTGACGACATTTTTATTTTGCTAGATGGAGATATAGAATATAGTGAATTGTTAGTAGGTTATTTTAATTCAACTACTTCTTTTTAAAGTTTACACACACTTTTGATTCTACTTCTATTGCTTACTTGGACATTACTCTTACCAAGGATAGTTTGCTTGATAGATATACAGCATCTATTCATAGGAAGAAAACTTATTGTAACTCAATGTTACATTATTCAAGTTGTCATCCGTACCGTCAGAAATGGGCTATTATAAAAGGACAATTAGTCCATGCAGCCCGTATTATTACTGTGGATGAAGTCTTCCATAGTGACTTTATTAAGGGAATGTTTTTGGCTCATGGGTACCCGGAATCTTTGATTAATGAGATCATAGATGAAGTCTCTTTGAAACGTCAGTCCCTTTTTTACACACCTCTTTTGAACAATATTGTATGTAGTCCTTCTAGTACAAATAGATCCATCAACATGTCTTTTGATGTGATTGAGGCTCAACAATATGAAACAAACCAATATAATAATTCTTTTATAACTACCTACAATTTAAACAGTAGTGACTGTTTTAAGATTTTGAGAAAAAAACTGGGACATTTTCAAAAGTGACAACAATGTTTTTTCAAGTGTAGGTGAATGACCGTTAGTAATTTACAGAAGGGGTAAGAACCTCAAAGCTTATTGTGAAAATAGTAGAACAAATTCTGTTAGAACTCCAGGCATGTATAAATGCCAAGCTTGCAATTATTGTGCTTATATTTTGGAATCTAATAGATTTTGTGTTAACAACTTATATTTCAATTTGAAATTGAGAAACAACTGTAATTCTAAAATGGTAGTTTATCTTGCTAAGTTCCAGTTTTGTCCAGCTTTTTATGTTGGCAAAACTGAAAGGAAGCTCCATAACCATATTTACGAACATTTGTATGCAATAAGGAAACATAAGCTCGAAAATGCTTAAGCTAAACATGTTGAATAATACCCTGATCATTGTTTTAGGTTTATTGTTATAGATCAAGTACTTAGTAACCCAAGAGGTGGCCCAGAAGCTCTTAGACTGGACGAATTAGAACTTACATGGCAAATTAGGCTGAATGCTTACAACTTGCCTTGTTGGAATGAAGGATGTATTTTAAGTAGTATTTTAAAACTTAAAAGTTTAAAACGTTAAGTTAAATAAACTTTTTAATGTATTTTTAATATTGATTGAGTGATGCCAACTTGATAATAGTGGGTGTTAGTTTTTTGAGAAAAGTGGGTGGTTACATTGTGTCTCTCTTCCTTTTTTTACTTTTTACTTCTTTGCTGATTGGTCAATTGATTGTATTTAAATGTGATTTAGTTACTTGATTTTTGTCTGAAGAAGTTTGTGAATTGTCATAAACGAAAAGCGCTTAACTATTACTCCGTGTGTCTTCTTTTTACTCTGCCCAGTTTTTTGATACTTAGTTTGTTTGTGTTTAGTGTTTTTTACCAGTTGGTCATAGCTTCTGGAGCAGAGTTGGAAGATATTGCCACACCGTTTGGAAATACTCCTGTGATTTTAAAAAATTGCAATGAACACAATGGGTTATCACCTTCCAATGTCTCAGTCAGAGACAAAACTAATTTTGATTCTGTCATCTCGCGCCTTGACCACTTGCTTGTTCGTTTGGATAATTTGGAAAGCCGGTTTGACGCAGAAAAAGTATTGCTTCCGGCTTTCCCTAGTATTGCAAGGGACAACAGTACTACTGGAGGTAACCAAGACACTAGTCCTGGCTTATTAACTAATAAAATAACATTCAGTCTACCTTGTGGACAGAGGAGCATTCCGACTAACGTAGACGAGGTTTTACTCTCAGTTTCGACTCTGTTATGGCTTGAGAACAATGTAAACTGCTGTGATAACAACAAAAAGGAAAATGGTTCTGTGAATCAA
This sequence comes from Protopterus annectens, assembly GCF_019279795.1. Lineage (NCBI taxonomy): Eukaryota > Metazoa > Chordata > Ceratodontiformes > Protopteridae > Protopterus > Protopterus annectens. Next base: position 984,485,537 of record NC_056728.1, read on the forward strand.
CATATAACGGTGACTATGAACGCAAGACCTTCATACACAGACATTGTTCAATCTAACACATCAACGGCAGGTAATTATTTCAACATTAATACCTGGTTGCCTGACACTTCATTTTTTGGCGCTAACGGCAATAATATGTGCATTCATACAAGTCTAAGTTCTGAATTACCTAATATTTCTGTTAATTTAAAAGAGCTTGACAAACTTTTAGTTTAATTGAAGAAAACTCAACTCAAGGTTTCTTATTTTAATGAATGCATTAAGAACAAGATAGTGCCTAAAGGGCTAAGGCATTGGCAGTATCCAACGGGTTTGGAAGCCAATTCTCAATTTCACTTAGAAATCATTGCCTTGTTTGATCACCAGGGCTTAGAATTGATTGAGCTCATCTGTAAGCATTATCGTGTGGCTGTTGATGAACTTACTGAACTGGTGTGTGAACTTGATAAGAAAATTAAGTTTGACAACGAATTTTCTCATTATAAATACGAGTACAACCATATTTTTTCAAGTATTGATTCTTATCTCAATAAACTTAAAGTTTAATAAGGTTAAAAAGCTGGACAGAGACTTGAAAGCCTATAATGACGGTTTGGCTTATCCTCGACCACCTGAATCTCAAACCTGGCAAGGTGGTAAACATCAAGGATTCTCTAACTTTAACAAAAGTAAAAATATAGTGTCTGTTGATAACCAGAATGAAGTAGTACAATTTCCTTTAAATGGGTCACTTCATGAAGGTCCAGCACAACTTGTATTCAACAGTAATGGCCCAGTACAACATGTTAATCAATCTGGTCACTACAATTTGAGATCAAATAACCCTAATATTTTAGGGGCAAGACAGAAGCAACAAACTGGGCACATAAATAAAAAGAGAAAACAGAAGAACAACTAAGTAGAGACTTTATTAATATCTCTGTTTTTCATACTAGTGCCATTGCTGACTGTGAACATGTAGGGCCACTTGATACTAGTGGTCTGATTAATGTTAGTGTGCCTGTTGATAACTGTAGTACATTTATTGATTCTTCTGTTAACCTTGATATTACACCAGTTTCTGACAATTTGGTTATTAGAACTAATTATCATGTGTTATTATTTAATGTTAGTGGTGATTTTACAGTCTATAATTTTGCCCAAATTGATGTTTTGCCTGATTTAATAGCGTTACTATCTAAAGGTTACACTTATGTTCCACCTCAAAGTTTGGACTTGGTTAAAACTATTATTGATTTAAAATTATATACTAGAAAACTTAATTTAAACATGATGATGGGTAATTCCCTTGCTAGTGAATTTCATCAATTTAGGATACCAAGCACCTTTAATCCACCGCTAAATCCTTTAATTAAAATTTTTGAACAGTTTTGTGAACTTGACATCCGTAACTTAGCATTGTCTAAACAACTTGAGCACTTTAATTTTCACAAAGACAGGGACTTTCAAAAAGAAAGAGATTGTCTTAATTTTATAAAAATGAATGACATAAGAATATGTAAGCCTGATAAAGGCGGGGGGGGGGTGTAGTGATTTTTGACAATGCTGATTATTCTAATAGGATGTCAAACTTGTTAAACTCCCCCTCTTATGCTGAGAGTTCCCTTTCTGAAATTAACAAAGCATATAGCTTAATTAAGAACGTTATTGAAGATTTGTTTATTGAAGGGAGAATTTCTCAAACTATTTATAACTACATGTCCACAACTTTTCCTAGATTTCCTTGTTTATTTGGTATACCCAAAATACACAAAAATCTAGAGAATCCACCTATGCGACCATTAGTTGATAGCAGAGGTTCTCCCACCTATGCATGTGCTAAAGTTGTTGACTCTATTTTGCAAAAATACTTGGTTAACATTAAACAAATATGTAAAGATTCATGGATGTTTTTAAAGAACATAAATGATTTGGAATTCAAGTCAAGTTTCAACTTTTTGACCATCGATGTGAAAGATTTATATACGTGTATTCCCCATGGGTTAGCTTTAGAATGGGTCAGTGAAACGTTAAAACTCCAAGGGTGTCCCCTAGAAGAAATCTTATTAGTTGAAGAATTACTTGGTTTGATCCTCGACAATAACTTTTTTGTTTTTGAAGGTTTGTTTTTTCTTCAAAAGGTCGGAGTAGCCATGGGTTCACCCTGTGGGGCCAGTGTGACCAACATGGTCATGGCCCATTGGGAATACTTGTATGTACTTAACAATTGTAATTACAAGGAACATATTATTTTTTACACTCGGTTCCTTGATGACATTTTTATTTTGCTAGATGGAGATATAGAATATAGTGAATTGTTAGTAGGTTATTTTAATTCAACTACTTCCTTTTTAAAGTTTACACACACTTTTGATTCTACTTCTATTGCTTACTTGGACATTACTCTTACCAAGGACAGTTTGCTTGATAGATATACAGCATCTATTCATAGGAAGAAAACTTATTGTAACTCAATGTTACATTATTCAAGTTGTCATCCGTACCATCAGAAATGGGCTATTATAAAAGGACAATTAATCCATGCAGCCCGTATTATTACTGTGGATGAAGTCTTCCGTAGTGACTTTATTAAGGGAAAGTTTTGGGCTCGTGGGTACCCGGAATCTTTGATTAATGAGATCATAGATGAAGTCTCTTTGAAACGTCAGTCCCTTTTTTACACACCTCTTTTGAACAATATTGTATGTAGTCCTTCTAGTACAAATAGATCCATCAACATGTCTTTTGATGTGATTGAGGCTCAACAATATGAAACAAACCAATATAATATCTCTTTTATAACTACCTACAATTTAAACAGTAGTGACTGTTTTAACATTGTGACAAAAAACTGGGACATTTTCAAAAGTGACAACAATGTTTTTTCAAGTGTAGGTGAACGACCGTTAGTAATTTACAGAAGGGGTAAGAACCTCAAAGCTTATTGTGAAAATAATAGAATGAATTCTGTTAGAACTCCAGGCATGTATAAATGCCAATCTTGCAATTATTGTGCTTATATTTTGGAATCTAATAGATTTTGTGTTAACAACTTATATTTCAATTTGAAATTGAGAAACAACTGTAATTCTAAAATGGTAGTTTATCTTGCTAAGTGCCAGTTTTATCCAGCTTTTTATGTTGGCAAAACTGAAAGGAAGCTCCATAACCGTATTTATGAACATTTGTATGAAATAAGGAAACATAAGCTCGAAAATGCTTTAGCTAAACATGTTGAATAATACCCTGATCATTGTTTTAGGTTTATTGTTATAGATCAAGTGCTTAGTAATCCAAGAGGTGGCCCAGAAGCTCTTAGACTGGACGAATTAGAACTTACATGGCAAATTAGGCTGAATGCTTACAACTTGCCTGGTTTGAATGAAGGATGTATTTTAAGTAGTATTTTAAAACTTAAAAGTTTAAAACGTTAAGTTAAGTAAACATTTTAATGTATTTTTAATATTGATTGAGTGATGCCAACTTGATAATAGTGGGTGTTAGTTTTTTGAAAAAAGTGGGTGGTTACATTGTGTCTCTGTTCCTTTTTTTACTTTTTACTTCTTTGCTGATTGGTCAATTGATTGTATTTAAATGTGATTTAGTTACTTGATTTTTGTCTGAAGAAGTTTGTGAATTGTCATAAATGAAAAGTGATTGACTATTACTCCGTGTGTCTTCTTTTTACTCTGCCCAGTTTTTTGATACTTAGTTTGTTTGTGTTTAGTGTTTTTTACCATATGTCCTGCTGTGGTCACCCACTGCATTAAAATTTGTGACAATTTGCTGCCAAATCTGCATTGTGATGGACATATCTCCACATCTCATCTCAAGCAGGAAGGTACCATTTTATCTAAAAGCGTCAACAATGACCTGATTCTCAGGGTCAGTGAAGGGTGGTTTTTGAGGATTGAGACACTTGTGAGGCATAGTCCTAGGTGTCTTAAAAGACAACAGAAGGTTAATACACATAAGTATCTTATAACTGCAAAATAACTGTTCCCAGACAAGACAGAAAATGTAGCATTTCAGTGTTAACCATTGGAGAAATATAAAACAGTCTAGAGATCTGAAATAC